>NW_018404662.1:2476184-2537287 GCF_002113885.1 Mizuhopecten yessoensis
CGGACATGAATGGCTAGGGAACAACGGACAGATGGGTATAGGGTAGATCGGACATGAATGGCTAGGGAACAACGGACAGATTGGTATAGGATAAACCGGGCATGAATGGCTACGGAACAACGGACATATGGGTTAGGGTAGACCGGACATGAATGGCTAGGGAAAAAACGGACAGATTGGTATAGGATAAACCGGACATGAATGGCTACGGAACAACGGACATATGGGTTAGGGTAGATCGGACATGAATGGCTAGGGAAAAAACGGACAGATGGGTATAGGATAAACCGGACATGAATGGCTACGGAACAACGGACATATGGGTTAGGGTAGATCGGACATGAATGGCTAGGGAAAAAACGGCCAGATGGGTATAGGATAAACCGGACATGCATGGCTAGGGAACAACGGACAGATTGGTATAGGATAAACCGGACATGAATGGCTACGGAACAATGGACATATGGGTTAGGGTAAATCAGACATGCATGGCTAGGGAACAACGGACAGATTGGTATAGGATAAACCGGACATGAATGGCTAGGGAACAACGGACAGATGGGAATAGGGTAGAACGGACATGAATGGCTAGGGAAAAAAACGGACAGATGGGTATAGGATAAACCGGACATGAATGGCTACGGAACAACGGACTGACGGGTATAGGGTAAATCGGACATGCATGGCTAGGGAACAACGGACAGATGGGTATAGGGTAAATCGGACATGCATGGTTAGGGAACAACGGACAGATGGGTATATGGTAAACTGGACATGAATGGCTAGGGGACAACAGATATATATATATGGGTAAAGGATAAACCGGACATGAATGGCTACGGAACAACAGACGTATGGTATAGGATAAACCGGACATGAATGGCTACGGAACAACGAACACATGGGTATAGGGTAGACCAGACATGAATGGCTAGGGAATAGCGGACAGATGGGTATAGTATAAACCGAACATGGTGGGTTTAGGGTAAGCAAGATATAAATGGTTGGGTTACGCCGGACAAGTTGATATAAAGTTGACTGGATATGGATGGCTAGGACACGCCCGACAGGTAGGTTAACTGTTAACTGGATATGAATGGCAAGGATACGCCCGACAGGTAGGTTAACTGTAAACTGGATATGAATGGCCAGGATACGCCCGACAGGTAGGTTTACTGTTAACTGGATATGAATGGCCAGTATACGCCCGACATATAGGTTTACTGTTAACTGGACATGATGGCTAGGATACGCTCGACAGGTAGGTTAACTGTTAACTGGATATGAATGGCAATATGATACGCCCGACAGGTAGGTTTAAGGTTAAGTGGATATGAATGGCCAGGATTAGCCCGACAGGTAGGTTTACTGTTAACTTGATATAAATGTCTAGGATACGCCAGACAGGTAGGTTAACTGTTTACTGGATATAAATGGCTATAGAATACGCCCGACAGGTAGGTTTACTGTTTACTGGATATGAATGGCTAGGATACGCCCGACAGGTAGGTTTAAGGTTAACTGGATATAAATGGCTATACAATACGCCCGACAGGTAGGTTTACTGTTAACTTGATATGAATGGCTAGGATATGCCCGACAGGTAGGTTTACTGTTAACTGGATATGAATGGCTATAGGATACGCCAGACAGGAAGGTCAACTGTTAACTGGATATGAATGGCTAGGATACGCCCGACAGGTAGGTTTACTGTTAACTTGATATAAATGTCTAGGATACGCCCGACAGGTAGGTTTACTGTTAACTGGATATGAATGGCTATAGGATACGCCAGACAGGAAGGTCAACTGTTATCTGGATATGAATGGACAGGATACGCCCGACAGGTAGGTTTACTGTTAACTGGATATAAATGGCTATAGAATACGCCCGACAGGTAGGTTTACTGTTAACTGGATATGAATGGCTAGGATACGCCAGACAGGTAGGTTTACTGTTTACTGGATATGAATGGCTAGGATACGCCAGACATGTAGGTTTACTGTTTACTTGATATGAATGGCTAGGATACGCCAGACATGTAGGTTTACTGTTTACTGGATATGAATGGCTAGGATACGCCAGACATGTAGGTTTAAGGTTAACTGGATATGAAAGGCTATATAATACTCCCGACTGGTAGGTTTACTGTTAACTGGACATGATGGCTAGGATACGCCCAACAGGTAGGTTTACTGTTAACTGGATATGAATGGCTATAGAATACGCCCGACAGGTAGGTTCACTGTTAACTTGATATGAATGGCTAGGATACGCCCGATAGGTAGGTTAACTGTTAACTGGACATGATGGCTAGGATACGCCCGACAGGTAGGTTTACTGTTAACTGGATATGAATGGCTAGGATACGCCCGACAGGTAAGTTAACTGTTAACTGGATATGGATGACCAGGATACGCCCGATAGGTAGGTTAACTGTTAACTGGACATGATGGCTAGGATACGCCCGACAGGTAGGTTAACTGTAAACTGGATATGAATGGCCATAGGATACGCCCGACAGGTAGGTTAACTGTTAACTGGATATGAATGGCCAGGATACGCCCGATAGGTAGGTTAACTGTTAACTGGATATGAATGACCAGGATACGCCAGACAGGTAGGTTAACTGTTAACTGGATATGAATGGCTAGGGTACGCCCGACAGGTAAGTTAACTGTTAGCTGGATATGATTGCTAGGATACGCCCGACAGGTAGGTTAACTGTTAATTGGATATGATTGCTAGGATACGCCCGACAGGTAGGTTAACTGTGAACTGGATATGATTGCTAGGATACGCCCGACAGGTAGGTTTTATGGTTAACTGGATATGAATGTCGAGTGTATACAAGGAAGGTTAAGCAACGGTTCACAGGAACCGTAAGAAAAAACCCGAAAGAAAGGCGTTTACTGTTTATATGATTAACCGAACAGGTAAATATATGGTAAACCGGAAGTGAAGTGTACAATATAAACCTATAGTGTAAATAAGAGCTTTGAATTCTAAGATGGTCGACATTTGAGCATCTCCTATCTGCAAATTAAATTAAATGGGTACAGCTAAATAAATAGCAATGTTTTCATGATATTTACAAATCCATTGGTGTCTGACCATGCTAAACTTATTTATAGGTAAAGAGGCTAGAGAACAGATGATACTGGGAGGAGAGGCCTGTCTATGGAGCGAGTACATCACCAACGAAAACGTCATCAGTCTGTTGTGGTACGTCATGCCAAAATGTATTGATTTGTCTGATGATGCTTGTTGTTTAACTTCGAGTGCAACTTCTTTGTACGATAGACTGTCTGGCATTAACATATATATATTTCATTTTGAACAAAAACAAATCCAATATGGCGTTAAATAGTATGACCATCATACAGCAAAATCGGAGAATGGCCTAGGTAACAGAAAGGGGAAGTCCCTCCTGGATTTTCAGATTTATCCAGTTGTTAACATTAAGTTTTATTGTATGACTGTCATTCCCTTTGTCCGACCTTATCACAGTCGCTGCTCCCCTCCCACGTGATCCGCGCGACCTTATCAAAGTCATAAAATATCAACGTAAAGCAGCAATCAAACATTTACTAGTGGTTTAAGACAGTAAATCGATGGTTTACTGCGCCTTGAGATGTCGGTGCGAGGTGTGACTCGTCTCGTTTTCTAGTAATGATTTACTATGTGAAGAACAAGCAAATCAGTGCAAGGAGTCTCAGGGGTTATTTGGAGGTCATTTGGAAGACTCAAAAAATGTCAATCGGTGTTGGCTTATGAAACGAGTTCTTTACAATTGTCGAAGGGGAGATCAAAGACGGAACTTATTTTTTGAGGATTATGGTTGGATATGATTTCTTATTGTCATGTATTACAATTGTCGACTGATATTTACGCTTTGAAATAGACTGGAAGTGGTTGACAAGGCAATTAAGTGGTACCTTGCAGAAAATAAAAAATGCATTATCATAAATTTCTTATTTGATCCGACTCAGGGGAGACAACTCTGAAACCTATTTATGACTTAACTTTTAATTTTATATTTTTACCGGCATATCAATAGCTGTACTAATGCATTCCTAAACAGAAACCCATGTATAGCGAACACTTTATGAGCACACTAATAGACTGGGGAAATTTAAAACAACAGTGCTCTGAAAGACAATAGGCAATGGAGCCAAATCGGGAGTTGAACTCTTGACCTCTGACCACAATACGGTAGTTTTGACAAATGAGATACATGTACCTGATCAAACGATGGTTACATGGCCTTAGCTAAATACAGTTATATTTAAAACGAATTAAGGGAGGGGGTTACTATATTACTGTATGTAAGAAAAAAGTACAATGGATGCTCTAAATGTAGACTAGAAAATCATTTAAATCTCAATATTTGTTTCTTATTTGTGATTTTGATAATCAATTATCAAAAATTAGTATCTTTTTCACGAAAATAACTGACGCGTCATCAGACATAACCAAATAATAAAAGGAAAATTTAAAAAACAATTTCCATCGTCGACTCATTTCCTTATATGATATGCTAACAGGCCGAGAGCGTCCGCTGTGGCGGAGAGACTATGGAGCAGCAGGAGTGTAACTGACGTACTAGCGGCGTCCAGACGTCTACAGGAACACAGGTGTCGCATGCTCAGGTATGGAAACTCATTTTTGTGCTCAGAAACACAGGTACAGGTATGTATTCGGAAACACGGGCTTATGACAGCCCGAGTTTCCTCTGGCCCTGACACCAGACTTAGACATTTTGACAGATACATGTCCAGTGTGGGGCCAGAGAGCACTACTAGATGAAAACGTGGAATTCTCGGAAAAATATCTTTGGGGCTCAAAGAGTAATTTTCTTAAGAGTATATAGGACGTTACACAAATGAATGTTTTTTTTATGTTTTAGTTAAATGTATCATCAATTATAGTTAATATTCATAAATTTGAGTTTGAAACAACTCAAAATGTGTATCTTTAAGGAATCAGATTGGTGTTGTATCAGCACGGACTTAGATAACAATTCCGTGGTATCAGTCAGTAACAGGTGCCATTTCCGTTCTCCCCGCCAGGCGTGGACTGTCTGTGGGGTATATCAGTGGCCCCGATTACTGTGTGCCCCCTTCGGGTCCGGAGGAGAACGAGACAAACCTTGGGAAATCGGGGCCCGTCACTGACTCTCCAGGAAACCATATCCACGCCCTCCGACTCCACTCAAAGCCGGTCCTGTGGATTAGCTGTAATAATGTACGTAGTATATATCTGTATGGTGGTAAGTTTGTAAAGTTGTATCTATGTATAGAACTTATGGGAACTCTACAACCAAGAGAGGATTTTGGTTTAGAAATGACACTACACTTTCAACGTCGCGAATTCAATAATGAATATTGTGGGTATACTAGATAATATTCAAACTCAATCAAGAACATCCTTGGAAAGATTTACACGTACCTTGCACTTCCTAGTCATGTCATAGAAATATAGATGTTGTACTAGCGGTTGTTACGCTTTTGTGTATCACATGTAGAACTCGAAAATCTTTTTTAAAGACAGTAAACCTGAAACGATGATTTCTCACCACTTTCAATATAATAATGAAATGACATCAAACTGTATATGGGTTCCGTGAATCACACACATGTGTAGTGTGTGCAGCTATATGTACAAGCTAAGCTAACTATTTAAATAAATGCTTTGTTTAATTGTCCAGCTAGTTTTCCGGCAAACCGATCCGATATTTTCCTCCGGTCTGGTTTTAATTTTAGTCTCTGGTTTTATTTTCAGGAGCTGGAGACCGCCAGTTTATTGATATCCTTGTTCGGCGTTCTTTTGGTGCTAATGATGTTTGGGGTTCGTCGAAGTCTGTTTCGGCTAACCTAAACGTTGTTGAATTTATATTATTAAAAGATTTGTCAACATTCGTAAATATAAAACTATTAAATTTTATAAATAACGAGATGATGCGTTCCAATTATTTGTTTTGATAACCGGTATTGCATTTTTCATTTAATGATAAAAAAAAGTTGATATTTAAGTACTGTAACTAATTACCTTTCTACTATTTTCACACTTAAACGACCATTCAGCAGAGACCAGAGTCTGCATACATGAAATCGTTCTCATGTTCAACTTCAATATCTGTGCTAAAGAACAGTTTCTTGTTCCGCTGATAATTATATCAATAAGAGATACAATTTTGTCAATAATTTGGAAGACTTTTTGAGATGTTTACAGCCGAATCTTATTTTGTTTAACAAGCTACACGAAGGTTAGATTGAGCACAGTTAGTTAGGAAATTTAGGAAATGTTATATAAGTTTATTTTCGTTCTTATTGATACTTTTGTTTATTCTCGATTTAAAAATGTTTAAGGTTTCAGATGATTTAATATGTTCATCAAGATCATTCCATGCTTTAATAGTTGATGGGGAAAAAAAAGAGTTTCGCATAATTTGCAATCGATAGTTAGGCATTCTTATTTGATTTGCATTCCTTAAATTATATCTATAGACATGTTTCTTATTATTTGTGGCATCAATTCGCGTAAATATTCGGAGGCAACATCGTTATTTATTGTATAAAACATTGACAATTTACGGATCTCACATTCTCACGTTCTCACTTGGTTACGTCCCTATACAACATTCTTTGTCCTTACATTTTCCTTTATTCGATTTTTCTGTTCTCGGAAGACAACATATTAAGAAAAAAACGCAAAAACTGAAATATTGTATTGTCATTTTCTTCGTGAATGAGAGTTTTATTTGAAAACATATATAGTTCCCTCCCGCTACACACTCGTGGGGAAAAAATCAAAATATTTAACCTACCTATTGGAAGATACAAAAATGTACCTGTTATTTTGTTATCCTTATATCTTACGTATCAGCCGTCGTTCGGCGACAAGATTGATAAAGAAAAAAATACAAATATATATAGAGCCAAAAGCCTATACGTGAAGATGACAACTGGAACTCGGGAGACATTAAAACAATGGAAAGACAAACACACACAATGTGTCGGAACCAGGGGATATCAAGTTTATCATAAAGGGCCGCACGATTGCCTAAACTGTCAGTCAACACAATTAAATCATACAATGTAAAAGTCAACACGATCACTTTTTTACAGCTCATAAACGCATACAGATCATACAAGTACAAGAGAAACACATAAACAAGGGAGGCTACTGTGTTACTACTAAGGAAATATGTCGTTGCAGTACCATATCTCAAAACAAAGCAACTAAACATTTCCATTGTTTGATAATCAAATTCCAATGTTTTTTAATTGAAACGTCTGTAACATATGCACCCTTTGCAAGTTTGTAAGTTTCAGGTCTTCTGAGGACACTTGCTGTAACTTTACTGAATGCGACACGTCAAAAGTCTGAAAGTGGCAATTTGTTTTCATCTGTTTTTGTTTTTGAATGTTTTATAAAAATCAGTTGAATGTCATAAATGTGTAGCGTATGGTAGAAAACACCATGTGTCATAGAAATAAGTTATATAAAACACATAGCGAAGAATTACATGTAAGGACTGAGTTACATAATATCCTTAGTGTCACTTAAATACACCGACGGCATGGTTAACGTAATGTGACAAAAAGGGAAGAAAAGTAACTGAGAAATAATATGAGTAGCAGCTAGCATTGAATGTAACAAATAAACCGTATGAAATCAACAAAATAATTAACCGTTAAGTGCAAGCATTAACTTGAACGAACAACTTAGTCTCTCTTTGCATTTTCAAAGCATAAACTATCTGACTTTTGGTATGTGTAGCATGTCAAACGCCCCTCTTACTACTATAAATACTCTACTGAGCCTGTTTAATCTACATACATTCATATAGACTAGTATTGTCAGGAAATATTTGGTGTTAGTCAAGGAGATGCACTTTGGTTCTTGTACTCCAAAACATGAGATGAGTATGAAACTTTCACAAATTAAATATCATCATATAATTTGATTTTGCCTATCTCCCCCATAATATTGTTTTTGGTATAATTATATCGTATATACCTAAAAAGAAAAACAACTGATGACGGAACTACTTTTTACACTTCAGAATGCAAAATTACAACGCAGCTTTTTTTAGCGCAATGGTTTAGTTTACGTAAAAATTAAATAAATCTTTAACTGTGCATTTACAACGTGTTTGTCTACCCTCTTTAAATTAAATTATATTAAAAATGCCCAAGATTTTGTTTTGGTATATACGGTATATACCGAAAAGAAATGAGCGGATTTATGCAAAGTGCACAATTCTTTTTCGGTATATACCGTATATACCACAACAAAATCTTGGTCATTCCTTAAATAACTAATATATATGCCAAGTTACATGCTTATCCCTAAATGCATTTTATGTACAATCAGCGAATAAGCATTGGAAATATGCATAACATTTGATAAAACTATGAAATCGGTTAACTTTAACGATTAAAGCAGATACTTTCCTTGAGTCTAGGGGACTTTCAATTACTAGCAAACCAAACTTCATATATCAAACCAATCATTTTACTGCAATTATGATGACAAATGTCAATTTTTATATGTAAGTTAACTTTGATAAATAAGAAAACATCATAGGACCTGGGACTCACTGCAGCCACATGTGCTGAGCACATATCATATGATACATATACTATACAATATAAACTATAAAGGCTTATACTTATAGCATATAAAGGGTGTCCTGCACCTTTTAATTCACTTAAGTTTGAAATATATTTGAAATAGCTAAGTTTGATATGTGTCCAGTAGCCATATTTCGGTATAAAACAAAAGGAAAGTATGTAGTAAATATATTATTTATGTAAGTCTACTTAAATGAGTGAAGTTGTAAATTTCAAGTCAAAATTCTAATTAGAAAGGAAATTATTGAGAAAACAAATGATTTTTCAATTGAAAATGACCGAAAAGAACCCCCTGATTTAATCCTTTGTTTTATACAAACAGTCTTTAAGTGACGATTGAATTTCTGTCATTTTCATTCTGTTACATATTATGCTTGTCTTATTTATAAATGTTTTCAAAACCAGAAATTGTATTATTTTGGTTTTTAAGCTCATTTTAAAAACAGCGGACTATATTTGTTATTTACCCTACCCCTTTTGGTACCCCCAGAAACCCACTTTCGGTCATAGTTTTTCCGCATGTCATACAATAGGATATCTTTGAACAAAATAAGGAGGTGAAAATCCGAATATACCGGCGGCCAAAAAAGGGCCTTATAGACACTCTTCCTTTACTGACAGTCAGCCATGTGGACATTTTCTTCGTAAAACACCTTCCAAATACATCAAGTATACGTGCATTATCGACATGTGAATTACAGAACATGTGCATTATGAACTTGTGAATAACAAAACAAATGCATTATGGAGGTGTGAATTACAAAGTACGTGCATTATGGACATGTGAATTACAAAGCACGTGCATTATGGACATGTCAATTACAAAACACGTGCATTATGGACATGTAGATTACAAAACACGTGCATAATGGACATTTGAATTACAAAACAAGTGCATAATGGACATGTCAATTACAGAACACGTGCATAATGGACATGTGGATTACAAAACACGTGCGTAATGGACAAGTGGATTACAAAACACGTGCATTATGGACATTCGAATTACAAAACACGTGCATTATGAACATGTGAATTTCAAAACACGAGCATTATGAACATGTGAATTTACAGAACACGTGCATTATGGACATGTGAATTACAGAATACGTGCATTATGAATATGTAAATTACAGAACACGTGTATTATAAACATGTGAATTACAGAACACGTGCATTATGAACTTGTGAATTACTGAACACTTACATTATGAACATGTGAATTACAGAACACGTGCATTATGAACATGTCAATAATAAAACAAGTGGACTATGAACATGTGAATTACAAAACACGAACATAATGGACATGTGGGTTACAACACACGTGCATTACGGACATGTGAATTACAGAACACTTGTATTATGGACAAATGAATTACAAAACACGTGCATTCTGGACATTTGAATTTCAAAACACGACCATTATGAACATGTGAATAACAGAACACGTCCATAATGGACATGTGAATCACAGAACACGTGCATTATGAACATGTAGATTACAAAACACGTAGATTATGAACATGTGGATTACAGAACACGTGCATTATGAACATGTGAATTACAAAACACGTGGAATATGAACATGTGAATAACAGAACACGTGCATTATTGACATTCGAATTACAGAACACGTGCATTATGAACATGTGGATTACAAAACGCATGCAATATGGACATGTTATTTACAAAACATGTGAATAACAGAACATGTGCATTATGAACATGTGATTTACAAAACACGTGCATTATGAACAATTGAATAACAGAACACGTACATTATGGACATTCGTGGAATATGAACATGTGAATCACAGAACACGTACATTATGAACATGTGAATTACAAAACACGCGTATTATGAACATGTGGATTACAAAACACGTGCATTCTGGACATTTGAATTTCAAAACACGACCATTATGAACATGTGAATAACAGAACACGTCCATAATGGACATGTGAATCACAGAACACGTGCATTATGAACATGTGAATAACAGAACACGTGCATTATGGACATTCGAATTACAGAACACGTGCATTTACAAAACAGGTGCATTATGGACATGTTATTTACAAAACATGTTCATTATGAACATGTGAATAATAGAACATGTGCATTATGAACATGTGATTTACAAAACACGTGCATTATGGACATGTGAATTACAGAACAGGTGCAATATGGACATGTAAATGACAAAACACGTACGTTATGAACATGTGAATTACAAAGCACGTGAATAATGAATATGTAAATAACAGAACACGTGCATTATGAACATGTGAATAAAAGAACACGTGCATTATGAAAATACAAATTACAAAACACGTGCATTATGGACATTCGAATTACAAAACACGTTCATGATGTACATCGAATTACAAAACACGTGCATTATGAACAATTGAATAACAGAACACGTGCATAATGGACATGTGAATCACAGAACACGTACATTATAAACATGTGAATTACAAAACACGTCGATTATGAACATGTGAATTACAGAACACGTGCATCATGGACATGTGAACTACAAAACACGTACATTGTGGACATGTGAATTACAAAACACTTGCATTATGAACATGTAAATGGCAGACTACGTGCATTATGGACATGTGAATGACAGACTACGTGCATTATGGACATGTGAATTACATAACACGTACATTATGGACATGTGAATTACAAAACACTTGCATTATGGAAATGTGAATGACAGACTACGTGCATTATGAACATGTGAATTACAGAACACGTGCATTATGAACATGTGGATTACAAAACGCATGAAATATGGACAGGTTATTTACAAAACATGTGCATTATGAAAATGTGATTTACAAAACATGTTCATTATGCATTATGGACATGTTATTTACAAAACATGTGAATAACAGAACTTGTGCATTATGAACATGTGATTTACAAAACATGTGCATTATGAAAATGTGATTTACAAAACACGTGCATTATGGACATGTGAATTACAGAACAAGTGCATTATGGACAGGTGAATTACAAAATACGTACATCATGAAAATGTGAATGACAGACTACGTGCATTATGGACATGTGCATTACAGAACACGTGCATTATGAAAATGTGAATAACAGATCACATGCATTATAAAAATGTGAATAACAGAACACGTGCATTATGAAAATGCGAATTACAAAACACGTGCATTATGGACATGTGATTTACAGGACACTTACATTATTGATATGTGAATTACAAAGCACGTGAATTATGAATATGTAAAGAACAGAACACCTGCATTATGAACATGTGAATAAAAGAACACATGCATTATGAAAATTCGAATTACAAAAGACGTTCATGATGTACATCGAATTACAGAACACGTGCATAATTGACATGTGAATCACAGAACACGTACATTATGGACATTCGAATTACAAAACACGTCGATTATGAACATGTGAATTACAGAACACGTCCATCATGGACATTCGAATTACAAAACACGCGTATTATGAACATGTGCATTAAAAAAACGCATGCAATATGGACATGTGAATTACAGAACACGTGCATTATGGACATGTGAACTACAAAACACGTGCATTAAGGACATTCGAATTACATAACATGTGCATGATGTACATCGAATTACAAAACACGTGCATTATGAACATGTGAATAACAGAACACGTGCATTATGGACATGTGAATTACAAAACATGTGCATTATGAACATGTGATTTACAAAACACGTGCATTATGGACATGTGAATTACATAACACGTACATTATGGACATATGAATTACAAAACACGTGCATTATGAACAATTGAATAACAGAACACGTGCATAATGGACATGCGAATCACAGAACACGTACATTATGAACATGTGAATTACAAAACACGTACATTATGGAAATGTGAATTACAAAACACTTGCATTATGAACATGTGAATGACAGACTACGTGCATTATGAACATATGAATAACAGAACACGTGCATTATGGACATGTGAATGACAGACTACGTGCATTATGGACATGTGAATTACATAACACGTACATTATGGACATATGAATTACAAAACACGTGCATTATGAACATGTGAATAACAGAACACGTGCATAATGGACATGTGAATCACAGAACACGTACATTATGAACATGTGAATTACAAAACACGCCTATTATGAACATGTGGATTAAAAAAACGCATGCAATATTGACATGTGAATTACAGAACACGTGCATTATGGACATTTGAACTACAAAACACGTACATTATGAACATGTGAATTACAAAACACGTACATTATGGACATGTGAATTACAAAACACTTGCATTATGCACATGGGAATGACAGACTACGTGCATTATGAACATATGAATAACAGAACACGTGCATTATGGACATGTGAATTACAAAACACTTGCATTTTGAACACGTGAATGGCAGACTACGTGCATTATGGACATGTGAATGACAGACTACCTGCATTATGGACATGTGAATTACATAACACGTACATTATGGACATATGAATTACAAAACACTTGCATTATGAAAATGTGAATGACAGACTACGTGCATTATGAACATGTGAATTACAGAACACGTGCATTATGAACATGTGGATTACAAAACGCATGAAATATGGACATGTTATTTACAAAACATGTGCATTATGAAAATGTGATTTACAAAACATGTTCATTATGGACATGTGAATTACAAAACATGTGCATTATGAACATGTGGATTACAAAACGCACGCAATATGGACATGTTATTTACAAAACATGTGCATTATGAAAATGTGATTTACAAAACAGGTGCATTATGGACATGTTATTTACAAAACATGTGAATAACAGAACATGTGCATTATGAACATGTGATTTACAAAACACGTGCATTATGAACATGTGATTTACAAAACACGTGCATTATGGACATGTGAATTACAGAACAAGTGCAGTATGGACATGTGAATTACAAAATACGTACATCATGAAAATGTGAATGACAGACTACGTGCATTATGGACATGTGCATTACAGAACACGTGCATTATGAAAATGTGAATAACAGATCACATGCATTATGAAAATGTGAATAACAGAACACGTGCATTATGAAAATGCGAATTACAAAACACGTGCATTATGGACATGTGATTTACAGGACACTTACATTAATGATATGTGAATTACAAAGCACGTGAATTATGAATATGTAAAGAACAGAACACGTACATTATGAACATGTGAATAAAAGAACACATGCATTATGAAAATTCGAATTACAAAAGACGTGCATTATGGACATTCGAATTACAAAACACGTTCATGATGTACATCGAATTACAAAACACGTGCATTATGAACAATTGAATAACAGAACACGTGCATAATGGACATGTGAATCACAGAACACGTACATTATGGACATTCGAATTACAAAACACGTCGATTATGAACATGTGAATTACAGAACACGTCCATCATGGACATTCGAACTACAAAACACGCGAATTATGAACATGTAGATTAAAAAAACGCATGCAATATGGACATGTGAATTACAGAACACGTGCATTATGGACATGTGAACTACAAAACACGTACATTATGGACATGTGAATTACAAAACACTTGTATTATGAACATGTGAATGACAGACTTCGTGCATTATGAACATATGAATAACAGAACACGTGCATTATGGACATGTAAACTACAAAACACGTACATTATGGACATGTGAATTACAAAACACTTGCATTATGAACATGTGAATGGCAGACTACGTGCATTATGGACATGTGAATGACAGAACACGTGCATTATGGACATTTGAACTACAAAACACGTACATTATGGACATGTGAATTACAAAACACTTGTATTATGAACATGTGACTGACAGACTATGTGGATTATGAACATGTGAATTACAGAACACGTGCATAATGTACATCTGAATTACAAAACACGTGCATTATGAACATGTGAAAAACAGAACAAGTGCGTTATGAAAATGCGAATTACAAAATACGTGCATTATGGACTTGTGATTTACAGAACACTTACATTATGGAAATGTGAATTACAAAGCACGTGAATCATGAATATGCAAATAACAGAACACGTACATTATGAACATGTGAATAACAGAACACGTGCATTATGAAAATTCGAATTACAAAACACGTGCATTATGGACATTCGAATTACAAAACACGTGCCCTATGTACATCGAATTACAAAACACGCGTATTATGAACATGTGAATAACAGAACACGTGCATAATAGACATGTGAATTACATAACGCGTACATTATGAACATGTGAATTACAAAACACGTGGATAATGAACATGTGAATTACAGAACACGTGCATCATGGACATGTGAATTACAAAACACTTGCATTATGAACATGTGAATGACAGACTACGTGCATTATGGAAATGCGAATTACAGAACACGTGCATTATGGACATGTGAACTACAAAACACGTACATTATGGACATGTGAATTACAAAACACTTGTATTATGAACATGTGAATGACAGACTTCGTGCATTATGAACATATGAATAACAGAACACGTGCATTATGGACATGTAAACTACAAAACACGTACATTATGGACATGTGAATTACAAAACACTTGCATTATGAACATGTGAATGGCAGACTACGTGCATTATGGACATGTGAATGACAGAACACGTGCATTATGGACATTTGAACTACAAAACACGTACATTATGGACATGTGAATTACAAAACACTTGTATTATGAACATGTGACTGACAGACTATGTGGATTATGAACATGTGAATTACAGAACACGTGCATAATGTACATCTGAATTACAAAACACGTGCATTATGAACATGTGAAAAACAGAACAAGTGCGTTATGAAAATGCGAATTACAAAATACGTGCATTATGGACTTGTGATTTACAGAACACTTACATTATGGAAATGTGAATTACAAAGCACGTGAATCATGAATATGCAAATAACAGAACACGTACATTATGAACATGTGAATAACAGAACACGTGCATTATGAAAATTCGAATTACAAAACACGTGCATTATGGACATTCGAATTACAAAACACGTGCCCTATGTACATCGAATTACAAAACACGCGTATTATGAACATGTGAATAACAGAACACGTGCATAATAGACATGTGAATTACATAACGCGTACATTATGAACATGTGAATTACAAAACACGTGGATAATGAACATGTGAATTACAGAACACGTGCATCATGGACATGTGAATTACAAAACACTTGCATTATGAACATGTGAATGACAGACTACGTGCATTATGGAAATGCGAATTACAAAACACGTGCATTATGGACATGTGAACTACAAAACACGTACATTATGAACATGTGAATTACAAAACACTTGCTTTATGAACATGTGAATGACAGACTACGTGCATTATGAACATGTGAATTACAAAACATGTGCATTATGAAAAAAGTGATTTACAAAACATGTGCATTATAGACATGTTTTTTACAAAACATGTGCATTATGAACATGTATATAACAGAACATGTGCATTATGAAAATGTGATTTACAAAACAAGTGCATTATGAACATGTGATTTACAAAACACGTGATTGTGGACATGTGAATTACAGAACACGTGAGTTACAAAAAAAACGTACATTATGAACATGTGAATGACAGACTACGTGGATTATGAACATGTGAATTACAGAACACGTGTATGATGAACATGCGAATAACAGATCACGTGCATTATGAAAATGTAAAAAACAGAACACGTGCATTATGAAAATGCGAATTACAAAACACGTGGATTATGCACTTGTGATTTACTGAACACTTACATTATGGACATGTGGATTACAAAGCACGTGAATTATGAATATGTAAATAACAGAACACGTACATTATGAACATGTGAATAAAAGAACACGTGCATTATGAAAATTCGAATTTCAAAACACGTGCATTATGAACATGTGAATGACAAAACACGTGCCCTATGTACATCGAATTACAAAACACGTGCATTATGAACATGTGAAAAACAGAACACGTGCATAATGGACATGTGAATCACAGAACACGTACATTATGAACATGTGAATTACAAAACACGAGGATTATGAACATGTTAATTACAGAACACGTGCATCATGGACATGTGAATTACAAAACACACGTATTATGAACATGTTGATTAAAAAAACGCATGCAATATGGATATGTGAATTACAGAACACGTGCATTATGGACATGTGAACCACAAAACACGTACATTATGAACATGTGAATTACAAAACACGTACATAATGAACATTTGAATTACAAAACACGTGCATTATGCAATGTGAATGACAGACTACGTGCATTATGGATACATGAATTTCAAAACACGTGCATTATGGACATGTGAATTACAGAAAACGTGCATAATGTTCATCTGAATTACAAAACACGTGCATTATGAACATGTGAAAAATAGATCACGTTCGTTATGAACATGTGATAAACAGAACAAGTGCGTTATGAAAATGCGAATTACAAAATACGTGCATTATGGACTTGTGAATTCAAGCACGTGAATTATGAACATGTTAATAACAGAACACGTGCATTATGAACTTGTGAATAACAGAACACGTGCATTATGAAAATTCGAATTACAAAACACGTGCATTTTGGACATCGAATTACAAAACACGTGCATTATGTACATCGAATTACAAAACACGTGCATTATGAACATGTGAATTTCAAAACACTAGCATTATGAACATGTGAATAACAGAACACGTGCATAATGGACATGTGAATCACAGAACACGTGCATTATTGACACGTGAATTACAAATCAAGTGCATTATGGACATGTTAATTACAAAACAAGTGCATTCTTGACATGTGTGAAATGTACATTATGGAGATGTGTTGAAAACATTTTGTTTCACGTGTATATAACATTACGTATTGTTCATGGTAACATCAAGCAACGTTCGGGATATAAAAGTGTAGAGCAAAGAAGCTACTAAATTATAATATATACATGTTATAGGACTGTTCAGAATGATTTATTGATATTATCTTTGCTTTTTAATGTAGAATGTAAAGATTGAAATACATCTATT
Source organism: Mizuhopecten yessoensis (assembly GCF_002113885.1). Classification (NCBI taxonomy): domain Eukaryota; kingdom Metazoa; phylum Mollusca; class Bivalvia; order Pectinida; family Pectinidae; genus Mizuhopecten; species Mizuhopecten yessoensis. Next base: position 2,494,025 of record NW_018404662.1, read on the forward strand.
AATATGTATGAGGGTATTGAACACAGTTTAGTTCAAATATATTCCATCATGCGCAGTAGCAAAACAGGACGTACAGCATGTAAATGTGTATAAAAACCGTATATCATGTACACGGGTACAAGAAACATTTCATTGTACAAATAGGTATTTTAACAAAGTAACAAAGTAACGAAGTATTAGTCTTTATAGAATAAAAGAACCACATTAGCAAATTAACAACAAAGGAAATAAGCGTACATGCTCTGCAAAGCATAATCATTACAAATACACATTTAAAAAACCTGTCGTCTTGTTACATGTCTAGACATTACACATACACTTAACAAACCTGTCGTCTTGTTACATGTCTAGTCATTACACATACACTTAACAAACCTGTCGTCTTGTTACATGTCTAGTCATTACAGATACACTTAACAAACCTGTCGTCTTGTTACATGTCTAGTCATTACACATACACTTAACAAACCTGTCGTCTTGTTACATGTCTAGTCATTACACATACACTTAACAAACCTGTCGTCTTGTTACATGTCTAGTCATTACACATACACTTAACAAACCTGTCGTCTTGTTACATGTCTAGTCATTACACATACACTTAACAAACCTGTCGTCTTGTTACATGTCTAGTCATTACACATACACTTAACAAACCTGTCGTCTTGTTACATGTCTAGTCATTACACATACACTTAACAAACCTGTCGTCTTGTTACATGTCTAGTCATTACACATACACTTAACAAACCTGTCGTCTTGTTACATGTCTAGTCATTACACATACACTTAACAAACCTGTCGTCTTGTTACATGTCTAGTCATTACACATACACTTAACAAACCTGTCGTCTTGTTACATGTCTAGTCATTACACATACACTTAACAAACCTGTCGTCTTGTTACATGTCTAGTCATTACACATACACTTAACAAACCTGTCGTCTTGTTACATGTCTAGTCATTACACATACACTTAACAAACCTGTCGTCTTGTTACATGTCTAGTCATTACACATACACTTAACAAACCTGTCGTCTTGTTACATGTCTAGTCATTACACATACACTTAACAAACCTGTCGTCTTGTTACATGTCTAGTCATTACACATACACTTAACAAACCTGTCGTCTTGTTACATGTCTAGTCATTACACATACACTTAACAAACCTGTCGTCTTGTTACATGTCTAGTCATTACACATACACTTAACAAACCTGTCGTCTTGTTACATGTCTAGTCATTACACATACACTTAACAAACCTGTCGTCTTGTTACATGTCTAGTCATTACACATACACTTAACAAACCTGTCGTCTTGTTACATGTCTAGTCATTACACATACACTTAACAAACCTGTCGTCTTGTTACATGTCTAGTCATTACACATACACTTAACAAACCTGTCGTCTTGTTACATGTCTAGTCATTACACATACACTTAACAAACCTGTCGTCTTGTTACATGTCTAGTCATTACACATACACTTAACAAACCTGTCGTCTTGTTACATGTCTAGTCATTACACATACACTTAACAAACCTGTCGTCTTGTTACATGTCTAGTCATTACACATACACTTAACAAACCTGTCGTCTTGTTACATGTCTAGTCATTACACATACACTTAACAAACCTGTCGTCTTGTTACATGTCTAGTCATTACACATACACTTAACAAACCTGTCGTCTTGTTACATGTCTAGTCATTACACATACACTTAACAAACCTGTCGTCTTGTTACATGTCTAGTCATTACACATACACTTAACAAACCTGTCGTCTTGTTACATGTCTAGTCATTACACATACACTTAACAAACCTGTCGTCTTGTTACATGTCTAGTCATTACACATACACTTAACAAACCTGTCGTCTTGTTACATGTCTAGTCATTACACATACACTTAACAAACCTGTCGTCTTGTTACATGTCTAGTCATTACACATACACTTAACAAACCTGTCGTCTTGTTACATGTCTAGTCATTACACATACACTTAACAAACCTGTCGTCTTGTTACATGTCTAGTCATTACACATACACTTAACAAACCTGTCGTCTTGTTACATGTCTAGTCATTACACATACACTTAACAAACCTGTCGTCTTGTTACATGTCTAGTCATTACACATACACTTAACAAACCTGTCGTCTTGTTACATGTCTAGTCATTACACATACACTTAACAAACCTGTCGTCTTGTTACATGTCTAGTCATTACACATACACTTAACAAACCTGTCGTCTTGTTACATGTCTAGTCATTACACATACACTTAACAAACCTGTCGTCTTGTTACATGTCTAGTCATTACACATACACTTAACAAACCTGTCGTCTTGTTACATGTCTAGTCATTACACATACACTTAACAAACCTGTCGTCTTGTTACATGTCTAGTCATTACACATACACTTAACAAACCTGTCGTCTTGTTACATGTCTAGTCATTACACATACACTTAACAAACCTGTCGTCTTGTTACATGTCTAGTCATTACACATACACTTAACAAACCTGTCGTCTTGTTACATGTCTAGTCATTACACATACACTTAACAAACCTGTCGTCTTGTTACATGTCTAGTCATTACACATACACTTAACAAACCTGTCGTCTTGTTACATGTCTAGTCATTACACATACACTTAACAAACCTGTCGTCTTGTTACATGTCTAGTCATTACACATACACTTAACAAACCTGTCGTCTTGTTACATGTCTAGTCATTACACATACACTTAACAAACCTGTCGTCTTGTTACATGTCTAGTCATTACACATACACTTAACAAACCTGTCGTCTTGTTACATGTCTAGTCATTACACATACACTTAACAAACCTGTCGTCTTGTTACATGTCTAGTCATTACACATACACTTAACAAACCTGTCGTCTTGTTACATGTCTAGTCATTACACATACACTTAACAAACCTGTCGTCTTGTTACATGTCTAGTCATTACACATACACTTAACAAACCTGTCGTCTTGTTACATGTCTAGTCATTACACATACACTTAACAAACCTGTCGTCTTGTTACATGTCTAGTCATTACACATACACTTAACAAACCTGTCGTCTTGTTACATGTCTAGTCATTACACATACACTTAACAAACCTGTCGTCTTGTTACATGTCTAGTCATTACACATACACTTAACAAACCTGTCGTCTTGTTACATGTCTAGTCATTACACATACACTTAACAAACCTGTCGTCTTGTTACATGTCTAGTCATTACACATACACTTAACAAACCTGTCGTCTTGTTACATGTCTAGTCATTACACATACACTTAACAAACCTGTCGTCTTGTTACATGTCTAGTCATTACACATACACTTAACAAACCTGTCGTCTTGTTACATGTCTAGTCATTACACATACACTTAACAAACCTGTCGTCTTGTTACATGTCTAGTCATTACACATACACTTAACAAACCTGTCGTCTTGTTACATGTCTAGTCATTACACATACACTTAACAAACCTGTCGTCTTGTTACATGTCTAGTCATTACACATACACTTAACAAACCTGTCGTCTTGTTACATGTCTAGTCATTACACATACACTTAACAAACCTGTCGTCTTGTTACATGTCTAGTCATTACACATACACTTAACAAACCTGTCGTCTTGTTACATGTCTAGTCATTACACATACACTTAACAAACCTGTCGTCTTGTTACATGTCTAGTCATTACACATACACTTAACAAACCTGTCGTCTTGTTACATGTCTAGTCATTACACATACACTTAACAAACCTGTCGTCTTGTTACATGTCTAGTCATTACACATACACTTAACAAACCTGTCGTCTTGTTACATGTCTAGTCATTACACATACACTTAACAAACCTGTCGTCTTGTTACATGTCTAGTCATTACACATACACTTAACAAACCTGTCGTCTTGTTACATGTCTAGTCATTACACATACACTTAACAAACCTGTCGTCTTGTTACATGTCTAGTCATTACACATACACTTAACAAACCTGTCGTCTTGTTACATGTCTAGTCATTACACATACACTTAACAAACCTGTCGTCTTGTTACATGTCTAGTCATTACACATACACTTAACAAACCTGTCGTCTTGTTACATGTCTAGTCATTACACATACACTTAACAAACCTGTCGTCTTGTTACATGTCTAGTCATTACACATACACTTAACAAACCTGTCGTCTTGTTACATGTCTAGTCATTACACATACACTTAACAAACCTGTCGTCTTGTTACATGTCTAGTCATTACACATACACTTAACAAACCTGTCGTCTTGTTACATGTCTAGTCATTACACATACACTTAACAAACCTGTCGTCTTGTTACATGTCTAGTCATTACACATACACTTAACAAACATGTCGTCTTGTTACATGTCTAGTCATTACACATACACTTAACAAACCTGTCGTCTTGTTACATGTCTAGTCATGGCGGGACCGTTGACAACTTTGTTTATTATAGAGTTTTACGTCCTACCATCAGCTAAGGTCATAAGGACGTTGTTATAGCACACACTCCCCGTTAAATAGTAATGTTGATGTAAATATTTAGTATTTGTTGTATTAACATTGTTTATTCATGCTATATTCATTTTGGAAGAAACAATGAGAATAAGTATCACAATTAAAACACTAGACCACATCAACCGATTCATTATATGAAATATAATCTGTCGAGATGCTGTAGATGAATGCTGCAATGGCCACATGTACAGGTGACCAAAATAGACCTTTCATAGTCCTTAGTCACTTCTTACCTGCCACATGCCATAGTTCTTAGTATATGTAGCATAAATATAAACAATAGGAAGGAAAGCACGGACAGAAGGTTCACATGCAAACACAGTGGTTTTTGTTGTCATGGAAACTTGATATAACGGTGTAGGAAGGGCGTGCGGTTGTCATGGTAACTGTATTGTTCTGGTACATGCACTGTATGTAATTCTACTTACCTCGCACTGTAGCTCACACTCCAGTTACCATTCTGTTATACTTGGTGCTACGTCTCATAACAACTCTAATTAATCACCGGCACAAATAGACCTGAGTACATAGCAGCATGGTGTTTACTTATCCAAGTCTACAGGAAACATCCCTATCACCCCTTACCTCCTCAAAGATAATATCAGTACTGCGAAATGAAAGATTTTGACATAGAAATAATTTCTAAAACGAACATTTTGTAAATTATAGTTTTTCCTATGGTTTAACGAATTTATGAATACATATTAAAAACACTTCAAATCACATAAATTAGTTTTCCGTAATTTATGTTTAAGAAAGCTATTTTGGAAGCTTTTATTATTATTTTGATTCGGGAAACTTTTATTAACCAGCGCAAATATCTCCCAAAAAACAGTTTTAATATATAATGATAAGTAATTTACTAAACCCTGTCTAAACAGAACCCTTAGTTCCCCCGGAACCTGTACGAGTTAGGGCATAGCTCCTGGACAGAAAGGCCAAAAAGTTAAAAATATTAACGGTGATATTTACGTAAAATACAAATTAACCTACAAAGCCGAACTAAGTGTTAAGACTATTAAGAAGGCAGACGAGTTGTGACTCCTTCCCTTTAAATCAGCCAATACACCTTTTTTGAACAAAATATTTCACACCGGTGTAGTTCAGACTAAGTAGGTTTTAACATCTGTAATCATTATGATGCTAAAATCAAGGATATTACACAAACACAGGGGGCGGTGAGACACCCAGAAAACCCCGGCGTTCTGAAGAAGTCTTTTATATGTTAGAAAACTAAAAGACTTTCAAGTCACAGTGACGTCACTATAACGTACTGTGTGTACAGAAATAAGAACTGGGGAATGTTTCAACATAATCAACATTATGAAATGAAACAGGGAAAGTATTCGCCTTAGCAGCAGATTTTACCAGTCTATTGCGGAGAAGCAGTACAGTGCCCGAGGGACGGCTCAGTATTAACACAACAAGCAATTAAATAAATACATACATAACGTCAATGTATATATGTACATCGCATGTCCGTACTAAAAGGTGTAATACACGTGTGCGCGCATGTGTGTGTTCTGTGCGTCTGCCCATACGCCCTCACACCGAGTGAGTGTAGTAAGAGCGAAACATTGGATCTCACCAAGGACGCCCGATTCTGCTCTCCATGTTTAGGCAGAGCCGGGCCACAGAGGCTGGAATCTTGTACTGGAATAGTCCATTGTCTTCATAGAGGGGAGAACAGATTAAACAAAAGACGAAACTCTATTCAAATCTTTATAAAAGTAAATGTTTACGATTTGTTGATTTCGATGCCTATTATGTATATTTGTTAAGCTATTAACAATCATAATGGAAGATTCTACGTAATGCTGTATCAGTGATATCGTATAACAAAATCTACCCACTGAATTAATCGACTTGCCCAAGGAAATGTATATGGAATCTCCACACAATCCTATACGGGCTCCTGTATCTTGTCCCAACTCCCTCTATGCCGGGCTTACTTTGAGGATATTTTCGTTATTTTCTTAAACACTCAACCAGTAAGTCTGAATTTATTTCATCTCGGTTAAAAAAACGGTAGACTAAATGTACTCTTTGATAATATGTTTGAATATATTGATCTATGATGATATTGTACATAGAAACAGTATTATGTAACAGTATATTGCTAAACATGTTTTATGTTGTATTGTGAAATATATTACATTACGTATTAGACGATTTATCAAATTATAACGGCGTCAGTTGTCAAGTTTCATCTTCTGTGAAATGTGTACCATTGTGCATGAGTGATATGTTGATTAATATAGGTACAACTGTCAGAAACCGTCATCCTTTTTATCCGTGTGCACGCAGTACTTCACTAATTGTCAACATATATATTCATCAGACGAGGTTATGATGGTCGTTTTTGTGTAAAGGCGGATCAGACTGTCCGCCTCACGGTTTCGGATGTTGTCGGGACCGTATAAAGGACGAGGAATTCTTTGGATTCTTCTCTTGTAAAATCCCGTGGACTGCGAGTGCTGCATTTTCCTTGTGCTGAACATTTTGTTTGCTTATTTCAGTTTTTCGTCCCCACCGACCAGTGTTCGTACTCTTGCTGAGAAGTAAGAGGATTTTTACAGTCTACAAATTACATGGATACTCTGGATATGTATAATTATCATCCTCGGGATTATGAGGTATAACTTCAAAGCGTTACATGTACCCAGGGAGGCAAACACTTAACAGATGCATGCGGAACGTTAACTAATACCATATTTAAATGATTTGTGTTAGCTTTTCGTGGTCAATGTGGTTATTTTAAGGTATATATCAACATTATAATAACTCTTCGTTTGTTTTTAAATCCATCGTTTCCCACCTCTCTCTTTCCTTACAGTTTGACTTCAGTTTTTATAATTTGACTTTTATGGAATTTATAGAGGAAACAATCATTGTCGAATGTATCATGCATAGGCAAAAGAAAATAATCAATAAGTAATATATGTACATACTATAATTGACTTTTGTCAGCTTTAAATCCTTTTAAATTATTCTTATATCCTTCTTTGCGGCCATCTTGGATTTTACCAGAAGTCTTTTTATTGAGTATAAGTAACTGCATTGACCATATAAGGCTAATACGATCGCCAGTAGAATATAAAGGTAGGTGACAGTCCTAGGTATTTATTGTAACTGATTTTATTACGAACAGGTAAGGGCTCACCCGGAACCGGAAATGGCCAGAAACAAAAGGTTAAGCACCCCCGGGTACTTCACGGTAAGTGTTACTGTTTTACTGCTTTCATATTGTTTCAATGTTGCCTACATACCGCTATTATAATGCTTATATACTGCCCAGATATATGTTATACGTATACTGAGTCTATATTTCGTTTATATATAAGGTATAGTGTATATACTGCTTATATACTGTTTATAAACTGCTAACATACTGTTTATAACTGCGTATATGCTGTTTATATGCAGTACCGTGTATAATGATTTTATGTACAACGTTTATATCTGTATTGCTCGAAGAAATACTTGAATATTGATATAGAGATCGGAATCCCGAGAAAACATAAGATTATACTTTTATCTATATATGAATACTTCTTCCGTTTTTTAAAATTTGATAAATGAGTTTTTGAAATGGTTTCACACGTACGTTCAATGGTTCTTTTGATCATGACATATTTCCATATTCCGCCAAGTAATTCAATACGTTTGCTCAACTTGAGCTAGGTAGAGTTCCGTCTAACGAAGTATCATCATTTTTCAGTAGATAATACACAAAATAGATTGTGCATTTTGCAAACGCTTATGGGATCTTTTCATAAGCAATGCCCATTGCTTATATTGCGTCAGGTAAGACCAAAACTAATCCTTTTCGCTGAAAACCTAGCCCACTACGACAAATCCCAATCTATATAACCCCCTGCTTATCGACTTCTATCTCTATGATGAGTATCGATGACTTTTAGTTTATGAAGATCACTGTTCTATCTATAGAATATTGTATTGCCCTCCCCCTCCCCTCGCAGTAACCAACCGCTATTCATGTAGCTTATTTGGTTAGAGCTATCGTATGGTGATTGGAGGTCCAGGGTTCATGAAAGTTATTGCCTTACCGGTAAAGGATTTTAATTCGTTGTTATATTTTTTCGGCAGTTGTACATGTTCATTGATACATTGATGGCATTTACGTGCAGGTTGCTCGCTCTACCATTTAAATGTGTAAGGGGAGGTAACTAACTATAACTGATTGTACCCACGTATAGATTCCTTAAATAGAGTAGTTGCTATCAGTTCCCACGTTAAGCACAAAGGTATGTGAGGCTACCTCCATCATGACCTGCTATATCAGTTTTGGCAAGGCTAACACTTAATTCATTGAATCAAAGTTCGGAATTTATACCATACAGTATTTGTTTACTGACAGATCGCATGTGATACATTGGTCAAAAACAAATGTCATACAGTGTACCATGGCTACTTTTCATGTAATATATTTAATACAGTGTTATCCTGGCTATATATAAATGTAATACAGTGTAGCCTAGCTATATGTAAATGTAATACAGTGTATCCTAGCTTTATGTAAATGTAAAACAGGTTATCCTGGCTATATGTAAATGTAAAAATGTACAGTGTATCATCATATAATAGAGAGTATCCTAGCTAGTATCATCATATAATAGAGAGTATCCGAGCTAGTATCATCATATAATAGAGAGTATCCTAGCTAGTATCATCATATAATAGAGATTATCCTGGCTAGTATCATCATATAATAGAGAGTATCCGAGCTAGTATCATCATATAATAGAGAGTATCCTAGCTAGTATCATCATATAATAGAGAGCATCCTAGCTACAGTAGTATCATCATATAATAGAGAGTATCCGAGCTAGTATAATCATATAATAGAGAGTATCCTAGCTACAGTAGTATCATCATATAATAGAGAGTATCTTAGCTAGTATCATCATATAATAGAGAGTATCTTAGCTAGAATCATCATATAATAGAGAGTATACTAGCTAGTATCATCATATAATAGAGAGGATCCTAGCTAGTATCATCATATGATAGAGAGTATCCTAGCTAGTATCATCATATGATAGAGAGTATCCTAGCTAGTATCATCATATACTAGAGAGTATCCTGGCTAGTATCATCATATAATAGAGAGTATCTGAGCTAGTATCATCATATAATAGAGTGTATCCTAGCTAGTATCATCATATAATAGAGAGTATCCTAGCTAGTATCATCATATAATAGAGAGTATCCTAGCTAGTATCATCATATGATAGAGAGTATCCTGGCTAGTATCATCATATAATAGAGAGCATCCTAGCTACAGTAGTATCATCATATAATAGAGAGTATCCTAGCTAGTATCATCATATAATAGAGAGTATCCTAGCTAGTATCATCATATAATAGAGAGTATCCTAGCTAGTATCATCGTTTGACATGTAGTATCACGGCTATTATATTAACATTTGCGTTGCTAACTGTAGGAACCAGTTGCGTTAATGATGGTGTCATTTGATCTGGCTATGCCATCTTTCGATGTTAAGTTGGCCTGACGATTGGCCGTCATGTGGATACAAGGTAGCACTGTGATAACACCGAATCAATCGGTCAAATGACTTAAGATTGTTGAAGTGCTGTTCCGTCAGAATTCTTCATTGAAGATGCACACAGAAAATTCAGTAATAGGTAGAAAACGAGTAGAAATTTATGATCGACACGTTAAGATTTGTTTTCAGAATAAAGGTACAAGATACAGTAGCGTCTTGTTCATGTGTATCTGAAAGGGCGTTTCTGAACCAGTTAATCAGTCGTAGATATATCTCGGTAAATAAAATATATAAATAAATAGGTTTAATCTGAAACACAGTGTAGTTATCTGTGAAAAGTATCGGATGACTTGCCCATATGATATAAACAATGTCATTTTCAAAGGCAGAAAAAAAAACATTTGTCTATAACAAACCCTTTCATACTATTCCGTTCATTTAATTTTTAACGGAGTTTATTGGCAAATGCTATAGGAATGGGAAGTCTTGGACACAGGCCCCACTTATCTCAAGTTCTCCCTAAATGGTTTGGGATTTTAATAAATGCGCTGATATTACACATAAATGTAGTATTTTCACGATGGTGACATAATAGGGTCAATGCGTGCAATTTGAATGCCGTATTACCTAGGTTACCATAACACCGTTCTCCTCGACCTAATGAACAATGATTGTGATCGGGGGGTATTCATTAATTACATTTAGTGGTACTTGTATATTGTGGGTATAATAAAGTTATATTTAGTAATATACTTTAAAATAGTGGAATAGAGTTATTAAAGTACAAATATTTAGTAAGATAAGATAAAGATTTTTTTGCGAAGACGAAATGGCTTTTGGCTCTATTTATATGTATCAGCATAATCCGTATGTATTTTGCGCGGTCGTTTGTATTTACCGCGGTTAGTATATATATATATATATGAGCTCGGTAGCTGCTGCTGCTGACGTCACGTCATTAGTGAAGAAGTCTGGAGATGTAGATCTGCAGATGAGGTTTCACGGGGCGTAAACAGATATAGAGATATACTCCCCCTGGAGTGAGGAAGACGAGGTATCAGTTGGTGGGGGAAAGTTTGGCAGGGGTGAAGGTTATCTGTAAACACGGAGAGGGGGTCTGGAGGGAGGGGGTATAAGGGTGTGGGCGGCTATCGAATTTCACTCTGGTGAGACGGTATGATACAAGATTATATAACAATTTACGGTGATTAAAATCTCAAGTACATCATAACACGGGTTAAATGGCACATCAAAACATAGTCGTTTTATGTTTGTCTACGATCAACCTGCAATCAATCGAGGTGATCCGAATGTTTCCAAGTAATATAGCTGGAATGAAAAACGTCTATATAAGCATTTAATCTTAAGTTGTTAACACAATGCTATAGTTTATTTAGAACTGTAACAGAGAAAAGTATACACACTGTGACCATATAATCGTCTAGGAAGATATCCTAACTTTTATATTGTTTTGAACAGGGACAGTATAAAGAGCTATACGTCCCTGGTTTTGAAGTATCACTTCTTTTGCTAAATATAAATTTCTTCAATGTAACTAAGTTGTGGTTCTGACATCGTTTCAAGACTTCAAAAGAACATCTTTCTACGGAGAAATTGTAGGAATACTATTGTACATTATGTATTTTCATTGTGCTGATGTACATTATTATGACACCTGAGTCTAAAAATAGATGGCGTCCTTGACCCGGCTGTGTGATTGGTACAGTGTGTGTAATGGTTACATCAGTTGATTGACATTCCCCTTTGTGTATGAAGACGTTTGATACCCTGAGGTCGTACCGCCACACGTGAGATGCACGTACATTGCACTTTCACTACGTTAATGATCACACAACTTAATGCCTATCAGTGACCTTTGCCCTCGGTTGCTAACTCTTCCAACATGCTTCTCTGATTTTCATTAATACGTACTTAACACGCTGCGGTAATTGGCCGCCCGGGTCAGTACACTGTCTATTAGGACATTGGAAGGCTCCCCCTATTAGTTCTGTTTCTCTGGTATAGTATGGTACTGATGTAGTTGTTAGTATGGTACTGATTATCAGTGTTGTAACATTGACCTTGACGTCTACTAAGCATATACAGAGAGCTACTAGTGGGATGGGAGATATTCGGGGTACACGGGAGGAAACCCGATAAAGTTATTCGCCTTTAACATTTCGTACAAAACAACACTTACATTATATTATGTAGTTGTGGTAACGTTAATGTAATTTCCATCTCAAAATTGTCTGAATGTAACTCAAACTCTGCATCTCTAGCCTCGCTTTCCAAATAGCAGTACTATAGAGATCAGTCTTCGTTAATACACATGTGTATGTGGGCACATTACAGTAAATGTTCATTAGGTTTTCAAGGAAGGTCTATCACGAATTCAAATATATTAAAACTAGCACATTTATTGTATTTCGTTATAAATGTTCAAACAGTTTGGTTGTATTACATTTGAAGCCCTATTAACAGATGAGGTCATTTAACGACGTGACTCCATGTGTGTAATGTATGGGTGCATGTGTGTATATGTGCTGGAAGTAGCGTGTGTTAGTGTATTTGCCTCCTTGTGATAGTGCTACAACAATAAAGTACAATTTGCCATGCCAAATGCACCTAGCACAGTGGCCCACTTGGTCAAATTATACTGACAACGGGTTTACCAGTTGATGTCATTCCCCGAAATGCTGAACGTTTAGCAGGGAATATCGACAATTCCGTTCCAAGGAGTGTGATATGTCCCGGCCTGGGGACAGAATCGCTCAACACCAAGTGCGATAGTCAGATAGTGTCAAGCAAGGTAATGGGAAACGAAAAAACAATGTTAGGAAGTAGAGAGAAAAACTGAAGTTCACAAATATTGCAATGGGTTCAGCAAATCTACGTCAACATTAGTAATCTTTTTACGACATGCACCAAGTTTATTTTTTCAAACAGCGTGTGCACATACCTGTCAGTGAAATCAAGTCTTTTCAAAAAGCTATTTTGAAGCGTACTCGCGAAAAAACAAATGTAATCTAGAAAACTAATTGATTTGCCCCTCCCCAGTTTGGCATGGTAACGAGCCTACGACTAACAGGGTATGACCGTCTCATCAGAAAGCATTGTTTGTTGTGTCTGGTTGTGATTGATTCATTGATAGATATTTCGGTTATCCAGCAGACGAATTTGGTTGTGTGAAAGGTGTGTTAATCACATACAGACTTGTTATCAGTCTCAAACCATTGACACATGTAAGCCAAGGCTGTATGGTCAGTCTGTTTGTAATCAATGTTCTCTGCTACATACACATGTAGCCTAACGTCCCACGTCTATTGATAATGTAAAAGACGTGTGTTGTGTGTACATAACTTGTAGTTTTACGAAACACTGGCACAGCTCGGTAGTTGCATTGGCGAAGTTCTCATTAACGGTACCTGTTACCTTGACATGTTGACATGTATCTCCGTTTACAGGAGTCTGCATGAACAAAGGGGAATATCAATCTCACGTGTTCACCCGACATATATTATATTGTAGATTTAAGTATATTATATTGACCAATTGATACAAACGAATTAAGCAGAAAATTAAACAACATCACTACTTCCCAAATGAAAAACTTTGATTAATATAAATATATATATATATATATATTGATTTATGTCTTAAAAGTCTCAGTGTAGAAACACATGCATAACTGTTTGTTTAATTTCATTGCAAAAAATAAATTATGGGATGCATGGACTTCAGAAATATGGTAGAGGGAGCAGAGTCAGTATATCCTTCTTTATATCAATATATTCTCTAAATCCTACTTTCAAATTTCAATAGATTCTCTATATATTACTCCCAACTCTCAACACATTCTCTATATCTTATTCCCAACTCTCAGCGCATTCTCTATATAATACTCCCAACTCTCAGCACATTCTCTATATCTTACTCCCAACTCTCAGCGCATTCTCTATATCTTACTCCAAACTCTCAGCACATTCTCTATATCTTACTCAAAACTCTCAGCGCATTCTTTATATCTTACTCCCAACTCTCAGCGCGTTCTCTATATCCTACTACGAACTCTCAGCACATTCTCTATATCCTACTCCCAACTCTCAGCACATTATCTATATCCTGCTACCAACTCTCAGCACATTCTCTATATCCTACTCTCAACTCTCATCACATTCTCTATATCTTACTCCCCACCCTCAGCACATTATCTATATCTTACTACCAACTCTCAGCACATTCTCTATATCTTACTCCCAACTCTCAACACATTCTCTATATATTACTCCCAACTCTCAGCACATTCTTTATATCTTACTCCCAACTCTCAGCACATTCTCTATATCTTACTCACAACTCTCAGCACATTCTTTATATCTTACTCCCAACTCTCAGCGCATTCTCTATATCCTACTACGAACTCTCAGCACATTCTTTATATCCTACTCCCAACTCTCATCACATTATCTATATCCCACTACCAACTCTCAGCACATTCTCTATATCTACTCTCAACTCTCAGCACATTCCATATATCTTACTCCCAACCTTCAGCACATTCGCTATATCCTACTTTCAAATCTCAGCATATTTTTCTATATTTTATTCTCAAATCCCCTATTCTCAACTCGGTATGTTGTTTTTATCTTAATCACAACTTTGTAAAATTCTTGTATAATGCTGATTCCAGTACATTCGACTGTACCTTAGGTAGTACCTCTGTACCGCCGCCATTACCGCCGCCATTACCACACCTGATATTACGTGCGGCCCATTTATCATTTACCGGCGAGCTCCACAGGCACAGATGCTTGATAGATTACACGTGCGCGCGTGCTCTACACAGTATGAGGTATCATGTAGGTATGGCTTACTTAGAAAAGTGGGCCCCTAGACCGCTTCTATTTAGGTGTGCAAGGAGCTTTCTCTATATGATATACACTATCCAGGAGCATGCAATATATTATATGTTATAAATAGTTTCGTTTCTGTGGAATTCCTCGTGGATTCTACTTATCTAGGATACCACTGTAGATTTTCGCTATATCTAGTTATGACACTGGTATGCATTCTAAAGTGGTTCTATATCATAAATTCTGTTTACATTTTAGTCCAGTTATCTTAATATATGGTTTCAAGGTTAAGGGAAATGTAACATAACTTGCTTTAAAGATATATTTAGTTATATCAATCTAATATTAAAACAACACCAGGAAAATACACAACACAACATAAATATATATGCGGGGAAATAATAATAACTTACATTATTACACAGTGTTTTCTAAACTGAACCCCAGTTTCATTCACAATGATTATATTTGTTCTTAAAATATTCCAAATCGATTAAATATGTGGCGATCTGACCTATACTATACAGTAAGGGTATGCCTACCACTCCCAACAGTGAAGACGCGCTAAAATGACAAATGTATTCTCTCAAACTCTTTTGGTTTCAACTCAGAAATAAATCAGTGACCTATGTAAAAGTACATTCCTGGTTATAATTGGAAACATCTCCATGGTTGCCACACGCGGTTCAGGAAACGCTCACCCTTCCGGAACACCTGGTCTGGTCTATGTTTTTTTTTCTGGGGTTCTATGCTGTTCTGACGTTTTTGTCCCATACAGTCACAGCTTCTGTTGTTCCGTATCGACTCCTACTTTACGTTGTGTTCTGTATGGTGACGCTGTGGTAATACATGCTTTTCTTACTTATAGATAAAGGGGTTTAAATCATTGGATGTATACACCAAACGAAATGATACAATTTTGTTACCGTCTATTTTTGTAACTCTCCAGCCTATATGTTAGTCTCTAGGTTCTCTACACATTCCCGATGGATGCTGCATACATTCCTGAAGTCTAAATCGCAATCAAACATTTCCCAGTCTATGTCTGGATGTGTTAAGTAAACATTCCCCAGTTTATGTCTGGATGTGTTAAGTAAACATTTCCCAGTCTATGTCTGGATGTGTTAAGCAAGAAGATGAACTCTGTGAATAATATATATCAAGCATAAAACATCTGATCAGGTTTAAACGAAATTCCGTACATTACTTTCGCAGCCGTTAAATTTGGTTGAAAGTGCTGTCAGTAGAAACTATGTTGTTAATGGGTAAACAATATCAAATTTATTATAAACAGGGCGTTTAATATCAATAATGTTATTGCTGTTTCATTTACTACATAAAGCATATATCAAAATAGGTTTAAGGAGATTGCTTTTCACGAGAATTGATAAAAAGTTCTGTATACAACTTACATAACAGACATTCCTTTGACATGATGAAACTCTTTGTTCCTAAGTCATCATATATGATGTTACTATATAACCATATGTTTCCATAATATTTCAATGAAATAACCTGCCCACGCCGTTCAAATACATTTTAAAGATACCCAAATGTATTTATATCAGAATAGAGTCATATCACTTCATCAATGATATAAATTATCTACTTATTTAACCTTATCTTACAATAGAACGATAGCATAGTAAAAGAAGGATAATGTCATTAGCTAACACTTTGATTATAAACATTTTATAAAGTCGAAATTTCCCCCATATAATTTTGATATTTGTTTGCAATAAGACGCCTTGTTTTTAACTACACGTGAACGCGACGGTCAAACAGTTACATGAAATAACGGCACGCCAAAAGCAATATGTAGCAAATTAAACAATTAATGATGCCAAACCCACAGATCTGTATTCAATACTCATGGCTAAAAATAAAACTGACCATAACATGTAGTCATAAGGATGGAAACATTCCATAGAATGTTAAACACATAGTCCTTATCATTACGTGAATGAGGTTACTGACACACCATTGTACAAATAGAAAACATTTCAACACCTATTTGGCGATAGTCTATATCATATCATATTAATAGAAGCATCTTTACGTGTCTCATTTTGTGTCTACAACCAGAAGTACTGTGATGTGCTGAGCTCGCACGTTTACCTCTATGTATAAGCCGATAGACGGGTAACGACTTCGTTAATTGAACAACATAAACCATTGTTTTGATGAGCTGTTGCCAGCCATCATAAATGCACATGTGGTTTGTGTACTCAGAGATCAGGAATGTATGTAAATGCACAGCCGATATTACATACCGGTGTCGTATTTCACATCGCATTGCACTTCCGGGTGCCAAGTCGAGATACTGGTGTGGTAATCATCATCGTTTAGGTAAACCGTTGATCGAGATACTTGATTTTGTTCGGGAAGAGTAAACGTACGAACATTCTTCAGTAGATAATCATCTCAATGTTATAGATAGTGAGGTACCCTAAGGGGTTACTGAATGTGTTAAAGACACAAAACATACTTAACAGTTTGTTTGATAGTGATGATATATACCATGAATTAAAAAAGGTGAAAATACATCTAAAAATAACTTTGTAAGTCGAATATTTTTGTTGAACTGAGACGATCCCTTTCATGGCCTCGAACTGAACAGAAGCGAGAGTGTACACTGTGACGTCACGGTGCACGATATGCCACTGATCGTAAGGAAGCTTTGGGAAGATGAAGGCTAACATTACATGTTCTATATAAAGACTGGATGAGTGTGAGACAGTACCTCCGTGCTCTCTCTCTACATCTGCCAAGCATCTCCTGCCGTCCATGTGAAGTGTTTTCGCCGAAACACCGAAAACTCTAGACATGTTGTTGGACAGAAGATACCATCAGAACAGGTTCTTGTCTAACTCAATTTTAGCACCGTCGCCCCCACGTTTCTATAATGAATTGTGCTGGTGTTTGTTATGAGTCAGTCTTTTGTTGTTCGGGGATGGGAGGGTTTGTTTCAGCAATGGTAGAATAGTGAACTGTTATCATACCCGGTTTTTTTAAACACAACTGTGAGGTACCTATAAGACGTCATGGTGCAGTAAAATATGATATTCTATACGACTTCTAAGTCATCAGAAATGGCACGTTATTTACATACCTGAATTCAATGCGTCAAAACAGCACATCACACTCACCTTCATATCAATTATGAAAAAATGCTTGCTGTTCTTAAAAACTAAGATGAGATTCACGTCACTGGATTACAAATATTCTACATCAATACACATGCATAGATACAGCAATTAAGGAAATCATAAACACTATTTTAAGGTAACGGAATTAACCTGAGAATCACGACTTCGTGACGTCATCGTTATAACCGAGGTGGTGAGTTCCTCATTACTGCTATAAATAGGTTCTCAAGTGTACATGTATTGCCCTTATGCTTGGATGTGTTAGGTTTCTTCTCTATTGCAAATTACTTATGTTTGGCGCAAACAGACAATGAATATAAACTTTGTGTGTGTGTTTGCATTACTATCATAAGTGTGTTACGTAAGGACATATGTGAGGCTAACGACTGCAATACACTTGAACAGAAGGGAATAAAATACAAAATGTATAAAAAGACCGATATACAGACGATAGATAAAATTAGGACGAACCACTAGAAAAGTCTGAAACATGTGCACATATTCACTGCATATTTGTTCACAAATATTGTCAGGAGAAGACGCAGAAATTCGTTCAATTCCATGGTTAGCAGCACTACAACAATTCTAAATGCGTAAAAGCTATTTCTAGATGCAAAAGTTAAATTTGAGACTTTATCCAGTATTTTGTACATTGTACATGTTTAAAGCTGTTTCCTTTTTTATACAATCTAATGAAAATTATATCTTGGATATGTCGCCCCCGTTTTGCTGTAATGTCGCGTGAACGAGCGCCATGTCAGTAAGCAGAAGCGATGTGAAGATATCATTTTAATTAGGTTGGTTTTCATACAAATATGCAACGATCGAATTTATACGTATTGACAGTGAGGATTGTAGACATTAGTACATTTCCTTCTTGGGAAACCCTAGCCCCAGTAGAATCCTGATTCACGTCCAATAGCTATTTTTTTCTATATACATTGTAACTTAAAAGCACGCTACATATGCCGTGATATTTCTCTGTCCTAACTAATGTCGTCGGTGTACCTACCAGTCTGCTATTATATCGTCCTATTATATGAGTATTGAGTAAAGGGCGTATTGCCTCAGTATGTGTATTGATGGTTTTGCACTACAATAAACGTATACCGTACACGGTAACACTATTATCTCGAAGTTTAAATGGAAACGGATAAAAATATCAAAGTGCAAAAAAATATCAGCCAACACCAAGTATTGTTATATCCCCCTTTTCAATAGCGCAGTTCAAGAAACATTCTTTAATCGTAAACAATATTATGCATTGTTCTTTAAAAATAATCATGTTTTACCACTTACGAAAAATCATGAGAACACTAGACAAGCAGGCTCAGCATGTGTACAGGATCATCCTGTTTACATGTCTGGGAGGTATACTGTAATTTCATTTGGTAAAGGCAGTTTTTCGTGTTCTATAATAAAACAATGGGAATTGTTTAGACATGTCTCATACTTCTTTACAAACGCTTCACAGTGTTGTTTTCTTTCTAGAGAATATATGTAATATGTATTATAAAACAAAACAAGTCAATAAATACATAACAAGTTTTCTTTGTGGCTAATAGTTAAGCGTCTACCTTAGTCTTTTCACGAAATACGCTGTATGAGAAATTCTGATGATTTCTACGGTTGCTTTTATCTGTTTTACCGTGAAGAACCGAATGCGTACTAAAACAAAAACCGCTCTGTAACGTCAGTGATGTATGCTATCTTTTTGTCTGCTGGAAATATAAGGCTATACATCTGCTTGTTGTTGAGAACACAATAGGCATTGTTTGAGATTCTCTCTGTGTTTTATGCACTGTTTACAAGTTTAACCCTTTGTCTTCAACCGTACAGATACACGGTTTGGATTAGCCCATCAATGTTTTTATCCGTCTGTGCAGTGAGTTGATTCCCTTTCTACCAACCAATATGTCTGTTCTCTTATCCGGTTACTAAGTGCAGGATAATTACGGAAGAGCTAAACCGAATGCTTCCTAATATATATGTAGTGTTGTCTGTCTATTATTTATTTTAATAGCAATGCAGCCTCGATTCAACTACAATATGCTTGATTTCATATGATTTGAAAGGGGATTACTGTCTTTTATTTAGTTTGATTTTCCTGGGATCTTAATGTTTTGTTATGGCGTCAAAAGGAACAACAATATAAAAAGACAAGACACAAATATGTTTCTTCTGGAGTTTATATTGTTATTTGCGAGGTAAATGTAGGACGTTCGTCTGTCCTCAGACACCCCTCATTCCAACATCGGAATAAAAAGGGTATTGAAGATAACGTACTGATGTGCTGATACCCTTATACAGTGTCCACATAATTAAGAGTTCGTTCAAACAAACCATAATGCTCGGACTCCAGTGGAATGTTACTGATTTTCATTTTTTTTCTTTTTCTGCAGAGCACCAAGGGTCACTCAGTGTTGAGAAATAAATGGGGGTATGGAGGGAGGGCCATGTCACCTGTAGATGACCTCTACCTATCAGACGTCTACCGTCCCAGGAATACATCATATTATGGTAAGTAATCTAAAATAAATTATTCCGTGTCACTTACAGTTCGAAGAATTATTGCCCTTTCAGTGCAGGCGGTTTCGCATTAATGATTGTGGGGGTCCATCATACTGATTTTGAGTTCATTTTCTAATCATGAAGTGCGCTCATGTGTTTGCTTATTTGGAAACATTTTTGCTTCTTTTATTCTTTAATTGGAGTTCTATATTTTGTTATTGTTGAACTTGTTATTTCATGATTATTTCGATTGGGATTTTTTTACATTTGAATTATTCTTAATTTCTCAAGCTGGATATTTTTCATACTCATATTTCAATGACAATGATTTTGAGACACACCTGTTTAATGTATAGATACTCGGTATTAGTTTTATTTATATAGCAATTTTGACATACACTTGTATGATTAAGATGATGCATTGTGTGATATTTTTTTTCGATTAAGATAATTCATTGTGTGATATTTTTTTCGATTAAAATAATTAATTGTGTGATATTTTTTTCCCGATTAAGATAATTCATTGTGTGATATTTTTGTTCGATTAAGATATTTCATTGAGGGATATTTTTGTTCGATTAAGATATTTCATTGAGGGATATTTTTGTTCGATTAAGATAATTCATCTTGTGATATTTTTGTTCGATTATGATATTTCATTGAGGGATATTTTTGTTCGATTAAGATATTTCATTGAGGGATATTTTTGTTCGATTAAGATATTTCATTGAGGGATATTTTTGTTCAAATAAGATATTTCATTGAGGGATATTTTTGTTCGATTAAGATAATTCATTGTGTGATGTAATTATTTGAGATAAGTCATCCATTGTGCGACACTTTGTTGGATTGAGATATCCATTTTGACATACATATGTTTCCTTAAGATAATCCGTTTTGTAACATATCTGTTTGATAGATAATCCATAGCGTGAAACATTTACCTGATTAACATAATCTATCGTATGAAACATTAGTTTGATATAAATAATCTAGTGTATGATGCCCTTATTTGATTTGAATAACCAACTGTGAAGTACTTGATTTCAGACAATCCATTGTGTGACATTTTTGCAGGTAGATGTAAAATGGATTATACACTAATTTGATTAAGATAATCTATTGTAAGATACACTGATTTAGCTCCATTGTATACAATGTAACACATTGACTTTATTTCATGTAGACACTACAGGGACGGAGAACGAGATACGGAGAAACGTCAACCGCGAGCTTCTCTTTTCGTCACACGCTGCAGATGATGCATTCGACGTAGCGGCCAAATCCAGAAATAGAGACCAAGAAATTCTCAGAGAGGCCACTAACGCAATCGTGAGTAAATACAGGCGGACTGTCATAATATCTATAATTTTTATTCTGATCAAAACAGGTACTAAGTAGGCACGGATCATGGTGTATATACATCTTATCATTATTCCATACATGTCATACAATGCCATTGAGTAAAAAAGTGAGGTCACGTTTAGCTGTCAGAATTTAACATAAACCAGGCATACTTGCAAATATGATGGTTAAAGTTTCGTCATTTACTTTCTATCATCATATGTAAGATCATTGGTTGTTTATTACTTTGTGCTGTTCGGACCATATTCACTTTATATGGCGTATTAAATATAAAGTCCCCGGATACTAGTTCACTACCAGTGTGAATTCGGAGAAATAATCGGAACACATCTGTCACATATTGCATTTATAACAAAATGTTTTTTTGTTTTGTTTACAGTGTGATGAATTTATTTTTAAGTAGTGCTGTTATCTATAATCTTTCGTTTGATTTCTATGTAGACTGTAGTAACATGTATCACTATCAGTAACATGGGCCTTGGTAATACTCGCACAGAACGATAAAAATCAAATTATTTGGCATTACTATCATCAACTTCATTATTCATTGACATATTTTAATAATCATTAAAATCCATTGTTTTCGCACCAGGGTCCTCTATTGAATGTTTAATACAAACCATCGACTTTCATTTATAATCGCTAACAGTAGACGCACTAACTCAGTGTAGAGTATGTATTTGTCACACTATTTCTGTTCCATTATTTTATTATTACTTATCATTCTTCATGCAAATATACATGGACTATATTCGTCTCAATTTCATAATAACCTATATTCATTGTCTGAGACCTATTGCATTGGATATCATTAGCAGACGTGAACATTTCCAGGGATATTCCATTCCTATGTATGTTCGTTGCAGTACATCCATGAATAAATTGAACTCTGCCATAAATCATTCTAACTGATCACTGGCAAGCTTTGTCTCTGCGAATCCACACATGTCCTTGTCGTTCTATCTGGACTCTCAGAATATTATATTATAGTGCTAGCATTACGTTGTACCACCAAGTCGACGCATTCCTATTGTAATTCACTCACACAATAACACTAGACTTTTGGTTGCAGCATTAAACAGCGAGTGTTTTCCCCTATTCATATAGAATAACCCCTTCTTTTTTTTCGCTAGAAATGTTTACTTATCATCCTCTTATAAATTGTAACTATGCTTTCATCACGAATCTTTCTTATACGTCTTTTTCATCTATTCGACTTGACACATCTATGATATCATTGTCCTTTCATAGAAATCATTACTATCATTAAGTTAATATTTACTTTGAAAATAATGCTTAATTAGTGTCAATAATATTTCAATTATGTTTCATTTGCTGCATTTTATGTTTTGCTTAGTAGAAAATACATACAATTAATGTATACATGTGCTTGACATTTTGTGATACATTATCATCTGGTGTTTTTTTCGAGATTGATTTATTGTATCATTATACTAGTACTTTAAAGCAAGTATGGGTTAATCTGGACTTTCGACAGCTTCGTATTACGCCAGTGTGTATCATTTGTAGTTTGATTTCTAGCACATGCGTGTACAAGCAGAACTATTTGGATAAATGAGGTAAAATGACATTTTTGGTTGATGAAAATTAACTGCATGTGTTTTGTTTCTATCTCTCTCTTTCACCCTTCTGACCAAATTTTAAGTGACGTTCTACAACTTATGTCGAATTGATAAAAATACCCTCCGACTATTATTGTTAAGTATGTGAACTCGATGAGGCTCAACCTTAATGCTAATTCTAAACAAAATAAACCCTTCCCATAAGGAAATTGCCGAAATAACCTCACGCATTCATCACCCGCTTTCCACCTTTTTTCAATATGTATTTCTTGAGTTAATAAAACTATACGAAAACATGCTTATAATTTAAAATCAACAATGTAATAAGTATATAAACTCGATCAAAAAAGTATGCCCATCTTAATGCTTTTGATGAGTTTAGTTGTAAATGTTATGCTGTAATTCATCTTGCTTTAATTCTGAAAGTCGATGGTCAGTTACCTCAAGATCAAATGGTACAACTTATAAGTAAAGCATACTATATATATTGAAACTAAAGATTCAAGATATGTTATAAAGTATAATGACACGAAAATTCTATTTCCTCAAGTAAATTAAACTGTCTTGTAGCATTTGACACTTGAGGAACTGTGGCTATTTGTAAAATACTGACTTAGGAACTCATTGACATATCTAAATAATTTCATTTTCAATCTGTTTTTGTTTTAGAACTATTTCTTATAAGAAGTGAATAAATTTTGTTTGTAAACACACAACATATCTTTTTACAAAGCAGATATATTTATATCTTATTTTGGAGAAAATTATTTCTAAAATATATAAAATATACCCCCGTGAAGATGTTTGGCATTAACATGAGGCAGCACAATCACTTATACAATCCTCACATGTTCACGCAGCCCCCGTCGAAATCCACGCCTGCTGCCCACAACTCCAGCGCTGGTCGGAAAGTATCGTCTGCTTATGTTCCTCATAGGCGTTTTCAGACTGGGAGACAAGATTCGGACTCAAACAGGAGTTTTCTAACAATGAAACCATCTGGAACACGTTCCCAATCAGATTGGGTGTCTAGTTCAATATTTAGAGATTTACGAAATCCTGATAGATATGAACTGAGGCGCCGCCTTGCCAGAGAATCCCCTATTCGCTCCCCTACCACTTCCCCCTATCAGAGCCCCAGAGAATCCCCTGACAGGGAGTTAGGACAAGGTCGAAGATACAGAAGGGCTGCGCCCGGGCGCATGGGAGGTTCGTACAATAGACTGGTAAATATACAGTCAGAAAGGAATTATCCGTCGTACGATTATGACGATTTCAGTGATGTCGAGGACACATTCGATGACGAAGATGACAGAGACAAATATTTGAATTATCCAATAAGGTGCGATGACACGTATGACGTCGGTGATGACGTCAACGATGACGGACAATCAACCACGAGTCATATCAGTAGCTACTATGTGCCCCCGCGCGAACGCTCGCCAAGCCCAGTTGAATATATGGCTTATCAGCCCCGTAAACGGAGGATATATGATGACGATGAAAAGTCGGAGACTCCTCCTCGCTACACAAGTGTCGCGGATATTCCCCTCTTTTCTATGTCGCCTTACCGATCCGCTTTGAATATCAATAAGTCCGCGTTGGTTCAGGGCAGCAGTTCGGTGCGGCAGGGCTCTTCAGTAGCAAAGGATGTCATGTTTCATGATATTATTTCTCAAACAGCCGCCAAGGCGCGACAGGTTCTAAAGAATATTAACCTAGATGAGTATGACTCGGCTGCTCTAGTGTTTAGCGTAGAGGGGGAGGTGAACGACCCTGTCAGGGGAAAAGCTATGGGGTTCGAATATGTAGCTCGTCCTCTTATGTTGAAGGGTCCAATGCTAGCGGGTCCAGCTAGTTACGCAATTCACTCATCAGATCATGATTTTAGGAGCTACATAAATGATTTATCAAACTTTCGACAGGGTATTAAAGACAGACTTTCAAGTGGTTATAGTGCCCTCTCCGAGGCGGTAAGATTGCCCCGGTATCGAAGGAGATTGCCCTTAGCAATAGATTACGAGGATGATGAAGACACATACAGTTATGGTTACTCTTCCCCACTCCCACTACTCAGTCATAGAAAACGAATTGGAGACTACTCCTATGGACGAGAGAGACTAAACATGTTTCCACTGCTAGGAAGCAGACATAGAGCTTTGACATCGTCCGATGCTTCCCTTGACCAAATCGAAGCGTTGGAAACGTACGATCCTGACGCAGAACAGCAGCTTACAACTCTTGAAAAAATTAAGATTAAGGTAAAGCGTTTGAGGCTACCTCCACTTCCGAGATGATCCTCACATTTCTTCCTTCCTGTTGTTTTTTTTACCTTAGAAATCCATTCTCCCACCCCTGCACGTCCTGAACCTGACTTGGACTCATACCTTATAGTGTCTTGCAAGGTCGTAGCAACTGTGGAAAGTTTATATATATACATATATTTATTTATATATCCTCTATTAATAATTAAATCGCACGTTTATAATATTTAAAGTATGTAACTTCCCGTTTAAGCCCTACTAAATCATATATACACACGTAACTATGCCATGTTGTCGATGTGCTAATCAGGACGGGGGTAACTTCGATGTAAAAAATACGTCATGATGTCAGTGCCAAGTTTCTATTTCTACCTTCATGTCATCCATGAGAAAATCGTGGCATTATCGCACGGTATGAAATTCATGATAAAGTTTCAATAAAACAAAAGCAAACGCGATTTTTGCGTGATGGTCATTCCAGAATAAGAAATTATGCATAGAGGTAGTGTTGAGCTAAGAGTTGATATCATGACGATAATAACATTTTAAAAATATATCGGAAAATATATATCAAAATTCAGTCAGTTTCAGTGTTTAACATTCCTAACTGTTTTCGTCCCAATTTGGTCACTGGTTCAGGTGTGTCTTGCATTTGAGACTACTTTGAAGTTACTGAAGACCCTGGTCGTGTGCTTGTTGGAAATGTACATAGTCTAGAACGAGTGTGCTTTCCGATTGTATCTAGTATCGTCAGTGATTGGTGTGTTCTCGTGAAATGAAGTGGTTGATATCGTCCCAGCCAGCAGCGCTTTCTGCTTATCTAACGTCGACGGTGGGTTGCTTGAATACAAGTGTATTCCTTTTGGGGAGCTGAAATAACTCTCTTGCCCATGAGAATAAACAATGGTCACTACAAAAATAAAATAAAATAGTCCGTTTCATAAAAGGTAGGCTCAGAAAGTCCTCTTCCGCGAACACGTTTTGCCTCATACATCATTCATCTACCCTCACAAAACAGAAGTCAGTAGTCATACAACTTGTTTCCTTTTCAGTATTATTTTTTAAAATATTACTTGATCTTTTATATTTCAGCCAAAACTAATCTGTTTATTCTTCCTTATTCTCACATTTGACTCCTCGCCGACAGGTGAACACTGAGACCCATGCCAGTCCAAAAGCTGCAGTGGCGGCCAGGCGTGCACGATCCCATAGCCACTTCACGTACCACCACCCAACGGCCGCTCCCAAGTCCTACCTACCACCACCTAAGACCACCACCATCTCTACTCCCTCATACTCCTATGTCCGACGACCGAGGAAAGAGGTAGTAGTAGTATCTTCCTTGTCACGTCCTCGACCTGCTTCCGCCACGGACTCATTCTACAGAGTCTATACCAAGAGGGCGGCCATGGCTGACTGGTATCCCAGTAGTATTCCGACTATCCCACACTACAATCCCTGGTGGCGTTACTACACCGCCGCGAACCAGCTAAACCACAGCTATTACCCGATCAGGTCGCCACGTGTGATCAAAACCGTCTGTGGTCCGAAAGTTTCCTCGGCAATCGAGATGTATTCTAATTATTTTTCGGTGTTCCCTTCAAGATTCGTGTATCCGGCACGCTACAGGTTGTACGATTATGATTACCCAGCTTTCCATCGGAAGACTGCACGGTTTCTGGCCATACCTCTTGTGTACAAACGAAAATACGTCGGAAAGGTGAAAATGACATTATCACATAAGCATTTTTGTGCTTGCAAAGTATTTAAGGTTATTCAAGAGAAGATCGGGGTATTTTTCGTCTGTGTTGTTTATATATCTTATTTTATTTCAATTGTTTTCAAATTGCACCAATGAAAAAAACCTCAATCCTCATGAATTTTCTTAAATATCGTTTTGAAGTGAATCGTTTTATAATACAACATAATCTTGGAACGGATTCCTTGCAAAATCTCCATCAGTTTGTCGCAAGCAAGCTAATCAGTCTGATACGTTGCAAACCCACTCAGCCATGGCTGTCATGCTTGTCCTCACGTCTCACCATCAAAACATGTTTTCATTGTAACATTTCTATTCACAGCAGCAGTGTACATATTATATTGTTTCGTCTACATCATGATCGAACTTTTTCGCTTTCCTTTTGACTATGTATGTTGTTTATTCTCATGGGAAGAACAGCGCGCGCTAGTGCTTCGTTGCTATGCATTTTTGTACTAACCAATGGGTGTTTCCATTTTCAGACAAAGTGAATATCGCTTTCAGTCAGTCAGTTTAGCATGCGTAAACATGTGGAAGTGTGAAGCATGATGGGATACCAGAATGACATATTCCACACGCAGTGACGTCATGTGGTGGTTGGTATTGCATGTGTCGATGTCGCCAGCATGGCTATGTGATGCTTTCGTGTGTCTCTCTCCAATAGCAGCAATTTGAATTATTATATCATTGATATAAATGTACAATTGAGATTATCGTATGACATAGATAATTTGATATTTAAATATATATTGACTTTTTATCTTATACAGATGAATATATGCTAGATGCAACAGATGATTTGTAAAGCGAGTGATACTGCACACATAATACACTTTCACATATGGTTTACAAGACTGATTTTGCAGCAGTCTCATTTTCCTCATATTTAATTCAATTTGTATTTAACAATTTTATAGTCTGGAAACTGCAAATATAATACTACGGAAATTTCATTTGCCATCTAAAAGCTAAAACACTACGCGAAATCAAATGTTTATATAATAAACAAATATATACCAACACATTTGGAAAAAAATATATAAACTTTATAACACAATGACGATCACATGTTAGTTAGCACAACAAATCCTTGATAACTCCAACTTTATTTGATAAATTCCCTCAGTTTGTCGTCCTTTGGAAGAATAAGCGAATTTTACAAACATAATCTTGCTAAAGTGATAATAAATCTAGTTTTTTTTTTTCAGTGGTTACCATATAACATGAGAATAACATCATGGAACAGTAAGAGAAAGTATCTTTCTTTAGCGAAGTTTGGCGTTTATATATATACTTATCCCTTTCACTTTCAATCTCAGGAATATAATTCGTCTTACCATGCCCAGCATCGTGCTTTTTATATCTTAAACATGCATCTTTGATAAAAATTCACACATGAAAAGAAATTGATACTCGCTAAAAACGGATGCTTTTGTTCCTTTTTGACAATTTTATTTCTGTTATAACGTACTTAATGACCTTTGTAAATTGTATGAACGGTAATGGGTCAACAACATACAGTTACCAAACTCTAACACTGTTTTATCACCTTTAGAACTTTTTGGTCACTGTTGGTATTTGTTTAGGAAACAATGATAACTTCTTTGACAGTAGAACCATAACCATTATGTTAAAAGCTTTTAAGGTGTCTAGAAACAGCATTTAGACGTATTTTAAGGTTTAAGTATTGCCTTAATATGTCCTAATTCCGATAAAAAATAAGTAAAAAGTGTGTAGAAAAAATATAAATAATATTATTTATAAAGCCATAAATGTGTCAATAGTGTATTTCAGTGACATGCAGTAATCGCTCACTTTATATTGATATATAATTTTTTAATGTTAATAAACTTGAAAATTATTTTGATACCTATTTTTATTTTAAAAATATAATTTGATGTAATGTAATTTTATTTTTCAAATATTTCGCAATCCTTTTTTTTTAAATTAACTGCAAACGTTTAAATCTTACCGATATTTAGAAATCAATTCAATAAAACAAAATAAGCTGTTATGGATGAGACTACGAAATTCGTCTTAAGCCCAATACGTATTGTCCACCACTCATCTTACCTTGTTCCAAAACAGGCCGCTCTAGTGGGAAGCAGGGTCGACGTTGTTACACCAAAAAGCCGTAAACCCAAGTCGGAATATGCTGCCAAGGTTATACGCAGAATTAGGAAGGAAGAGAGGGATCAGGTATTTATTGGTAGACCCGACTTTGATAGGCCAGCTAAAGATTTCTTTCTAACTAGATAATCGATTATTGTCTTTCAACAAGATATCAGTTTGGAGGTGTATTTCTCGAACAGATCACGTGTATTTCAGCCCTAGAACCTTTTTAATTGTTAACATGCATTTAAAACCGTAGATAGTGTTGACATTTCTGTTGGTTGTATATGTGTGTACAGGAATGATTAAGAGAGCAGTTATAGATGTTGTAGAAGACATATATATTATACCACTACCCTAATGGAGAAGACCAGACGAGGGCTGTTTTTTATGCACGTCATTTCCTTTTTATGTATTCTTTTTCAATGTTGGTTTTCACTTTAGTTTTTACTAGAGTTGCTGCTTCTATCAAAGTTTGATCCTATTAACATTTACAGACTGTCCCCGAGGATGTCACGGTTTCAGTGAAGTCCACATCCAAGCCAGTTGTGAGTATAACTACCGCCGCCTTCAGGAGACGCCCTTTTCTTCCTTCTACTAAACCACCATCTATTAACAATCATTCTGTTTTGTTTTCAGTGCCATCATCAAATCTTACAAAACTTTTGGTCATTGATAAGCACATTTTGCAACGGTTTGCACGAAGCTAGCTATTGGTGCTTTATTACATATGGTCTGTTATGATGCTCAGACAGTTTTTAAACTGGCATATTGTCAAAGTGTAGCTATTTCCAAAGCTAGCGTTATTTGTTGCTTATATGACTTCGGGTTTTGTACCATAAGTCCTATTTCTGTTTCGCGCGATATCCAAAGTTTGATACGAAAGCACTTGTTACAGATGAGATTATGGAATAAGCATGCAATTTGTTTGTTGAGCAGCTGCGCATATCATTCGTTGTCTTCCCAAGCGTTGCTAAGCTGTATACTATTCTAAATTAATGAAATGAAGGTAAACATCAATTGCATGGCAAGTTTTCTCATCTATCTGTTTACATAATTACATGACTGAAATGAATGATGCATTATCTGAATACACGTATTATGTATAGTTTCCATTTAAACGTATTCATCATGATGGAATATTATTGAAAAGAAAGATGATACATGATATTTTTTTTAGAGAACGCCTTTATTCATTTTCTTATTGACGTTCATGCAAATCCTTCGATTTTCAATTCTTATTCCTTCATCGTCATACACTTTATCATCTTTCATCTATACACACACACACGCACAAACCGTTGTGGGAAGCAGGTGGACGTTTTTGTAATTAAGGCCCCAATGACGTTACATGGTATGACGTCATTGGCTTTAGTCTGTACCTTAGTTTTGATTCCAATCACATTATTTCAGTCAACAACGTCTACAAGAGGAGGGAAAGCTATACGAGCAGTTGATGGGTATACTCAACCCAAAAATATTTTGTCTTGGCAGGTTTGTAAATAACGTGTTTCGTGACTTTGTTAATTGTACCGTTGTATTTGAAACATGTTGCAGTAAATATGCTTCAGCTTACCTGTGAAAATGCCTGTATGTGTCAATGAACGTTCACGTTCTATATTCAAGATGTTTCACTTGTGGTGTTTTGCTTTCAGTGTTGCCGCTGTCCGACAACAGAATTCTGTTGTGATACATCTGTTTGACTTCAGTAAATCTGCATGTGTTCTATCAAGATCAAAACAAATTTATGCAAATATTTCTGTACGCTTTGTAATGTTTTCTTATTTCTGCTTTATCAAACGATATGACATAGTTAAGATTAAAAGACAAAACGGCCTTTGTTTACATGTACGCATGCAATTGGCTGAATTATTTTTGCTATTTAAAACCATTTTTTTATAAGAAAGGTGCAATTAGATAAATTGACACCACATTGTAATTTGTAATACTTTTTTGCCACAATGATTTTTTTTTGCATTCTATCAACATTCTTATTTATAATCGAATTTGAACATTCGTCTCTTGCTTTTATAACAAATGTTCTGCAATGTTGCTTTAGTGTTTGAAGAGAGATGCAAATGGAAATGGGTTGGAATCCCTGTCAATCATTCAAAATATATATATATACTCTTTATAATCCGTTCATGGGTAAACAAACGAATTATTTTATTGTTGTGTGTTTATTTTAATATACTTTTTCCAGTTTGACAAAAAATGAACATTTGCAAAATCTCGTCATGCTTTAATTCTGCTCTGCTAGAGAACGCCTATTTTTTGGTGATTTAATGTGATTGTATTTTTGTCCAATGCACTTCTTTCTGGTGTAATTGTCGAAAATTCTTTTTCGTGTCCGTACAAAATTATCGGTAACAGCAATACTCTTTTTTCTAGAACCGACAAAAAAGAACGTCAGTTAAAACTAAATTGATGGTTTATAACATGTACGGTTTTGCGCGATTGTTTACCTCATTATTTCTTATAATTTTGACGAGAAGAATATTTAGAGTATAAATTGTGTTCATTACCAAAGGAAAGAATTGCACATGTTTGTTAAAAATATATGGTGTTATATTTGTTGTCTATTACAAAATATTTTTAGCGTAATACCAATAATATAAAATGTGTATAATTCGTTACAAATATCGTTGAAGAATATGATTTTGACATTTTGAATATTTCCTGACAATTAAAACAAATACCTAGAAATAAAACTAAAGAATTAATCATGTATAACCGAAAATATATTTCCTGTCTTAAAGTTGAATGTATAATCCCTGTCTACCTTAATACTCGATTCCTAACTAGACCTTAACAACTGACCACGTTTACATCTCAGCATGACAGGAAAGTAACGTCTCTTGTAACAATGTATTACTCTAATGAGTTTTGTTATAATCTGGGTAAACGTTGAAATATTTGAGGATTAAAATCTGTGACTAGCAAGTTGCTGTTGCTGTGATTCCAGTATCGTATTGATTCACGCGTGGACCCGGAGGACGTCATCCAAATGCCGAAAACGTATGAAGCCGTGAGAAAACAAATGAAAGATGTCCAATGCAGGATGGACAAACATCGCCAGCTAATGGACAGGTACCTAGAGCCAGATTTGAAACCCGAAACCGAGGACGTAAAGAGTAAAATTATGAATTTGTACGTGGATATGGAGCAGAGAAACCCCTCGTAAGTGGCGGAACCACATGCCTGCCTCACCGGGACGAATGCAGTGCATGGATTGACTAAGATATTTCGCGCTACAAATATGTATCTAGACCGGCTCTAACTTGCCATTAAACAGGAGTGGTTATTATCAAATTAGCACTAGTATCTAATGTACTACTATACTATACACATATAAGTAGATATGTTTGTTAATTACTAACCTGATATTTTAAAAAACAAAATAGAATTCCACTATTGAAGAGAGTATAATTAATATTTACTGACTTCTTAGAACCAAAACAGCAACGCTTTTTAAAACGTGGGATTAATATTAATACTATCTCAGACGTAATTCAGAGACAGACAATGAAGAAAAAATAAAAAGGAAAAGGCCCGAACGTACCACAACTACTTGACATTTCTTCAGGATACAAAAATACTTGTTTTGACGCTTCTCTGCATATGCCTTAAATGTTATTACAATAAACTAAATTAAGAAATGTTTAATGGGAAAATCAATGTTACCTTCAACAGTGGATTCAGAGACCGCTTTGTTGCAGCATCCCTTGTGTATGTACGCATGCATTGCTAACCAGCAATTAACAAACATATCCAAGTGAAACTTTCGATTGATTTTTTTTAATTAATGATAAAATACGAACGCAAAAAATATCCTTAGTTATCTATATGCTTTGTGTAGATATCAAATCATCAACATGAGCGTTTGAATTATTGCACATATTCTAATAATAGTTTTATTTCAATCAATTAGTTTTATTTCAATCTTTCGAAAGTTTCTAGTAATAACGACGCAACCCTTATCCAATTAAAATATGTTGCCAAAGACTTGTGTGAATTGGAAAAATAAGATGAATATAAAAGTAGTTGAAAGAAAAAATCGTTGAATATTCGCGAAATGTGAAACGCAATATACTCGACAAAGTAAATTTTAATGCTAAATTGGAATAGTTGTAATATTATTCCGGATGCCATCGTCTGTTAATGTATTAAAACGTTCCGGGAAAAAAATCATCTTAATGACAAAAGACAAATTTCAACCAATATAAAGCTTGAAAGAAGCTGAACTTTTGAACTACAAAGATGCTAAAATAAGACTTTGGTAACAGGTGCGCCTCTAACATTTAAAACAAACCTGGACAAGACGTACTCCTAGTTTTTCCTATTTTGTGAAGAAACGTCTTTACCTTCCCACATGCATTATCAACACCACAAAACATCACATCCTTTCCTCATCTCATCTGTAGATTAGCATCGAAATGGAATGTTCTATATGGAATGTTCTATATGCACATTAAAGTTTTATGCATGAATTTCCTCTTTTCAGTTTTCTTTATTTCACGTGTTGAAAGATGTAGTTACAGAAAAATGACGTCAATCAGTTTTACTTTATTTCTTATTTTCAGAAATTTTGTTTCATTCTTGCACATAAACTGTTTTTTTGTTTTTCCTTATCATCATATGTTGTTTCCTCTTTCTTCTGGACACATAATAAATGTTATTCATCACTTGTATTTAATGTTTTACATATAAGCCGGATTGTTTAAATTATTGATTAAATACGAAATGTATAATCAAAATATTTATAAGAAAAGAAACTTATTACCATGATAAAGTATGGTCAAATTTATAAACTTTTTTGTTCATGTTTATATTGATTATTATATTGTTTATGAAGCTTACATGTTAAGTCCATATTTAAAGCTGCATGTTTTTGTTCAAAGAAAGACGAAAGAATAGCAAGGAATTCCCATCATTTCTAATTCTTCCACAGATTAATCTCATTTTTTGTAGTGTTTATGACACATTTAACTGCACTTTCAACCTATAACGTGACGGTACCCAAAGTTTGACACTGTACATGCAGGTACATGTATTC
Organism: Mizuhopecten yessoensis; assembly: GCF_002113885.1. Lineage (NCBI taxonomy): Eukaryota > Metazoa > Mollusca > Bivalvia > Pectinida > Pectinidae > Mizuhopecten > Mizuhopecten yessoensis. The sequence goes on from NW_018404662.1 coordinate 2,528,796, forward strand.
TTATTTACAGAGTGTAAACAGAGTGTAAACAGAGTGTAAACAAAACAAGAGAGTGGCAACAAAACTAATGAGCATAATATTTGTTGAAACATCAACATCTTGGTAATTGTTAGCTGTCTAATATTTCACGTTTATTGTTTAAAACAATTCAAATAATGTTTCGATTACAAGTTCAAAATAATTCTTCAGCATTACGGGATTGATTCAAATAGATTCCTCATATAAAGGTTTATGTATTAGTAATAATACCACCAAACCAATCTACTCTACGACAGTATTTCAATACATAAAAAAGTTACAAACGAATGTTTACGTTAAGATTATTCCACAGATGGAGAAAGTCAATATTGTTTGTTGAATTTATCGCTTTCTTGTTGTATGTTTAAGCAAAAAGTCATTAAACAGGTCACGTGTAAGACGGGGGTTTGTGTCGCCTGATGGGCTCCCTCACGTTAATGTGTTTCACCTAAATCCATTTCTCATCGCACCTGTCGCAATGTTGTAGTCCAGACAATAAGTTTTTAATGTTGGTTTTTTATAGGTTTTTTTTCAATTTTATTTCTAGCAATATATCTAACATAAGGTCTTAAATGAAAAGTCTGGAAATATAACATAACGGTTGCCGTTAATGACTTGCTATGAGAAATAGGACAAGTAGTAATCAAAGCGATAATTTCTTGTAGAAATTTTAGAAAACAATCGTAGTACCAAGTGCAACCATATTGTCCTAGATCCAGTTCTAGGCGTTCAACCATAACAATGTGACATTGTTTATTATTAGTGGAGGGATTTTACATTACAATATAAGTGAAATTTAATTTGATGCCAAAATAAAGTCTTTATATCAGATAATGCAAACAGTGTATTCAATGCTTATATTAGAAACAAACTATGTTCTGTATATCGATAAATATAAATGAAACAAAATGTGTTTTATAAGGAAAAGAAATCGATATCGCTTTGTTTGTTAATTTTAATTGTCCTGTATTGTCCAAATGTCCTGTCAATCCTATTCCAAGTTTTCACGTTCCTCGCTATACCAGCATCCGAGCATCTGTCCTTATCTGACACTGGCTAAGCTCTCATACCTATATCTCTGCACGGCTGGGAATGAAGCTTTACAATGGTTTGCTTCGGGCTTCGTTTCTTGCCTCTCCAAATTAAGAGAAATGTCTCGCGGAGATAATCGCCATTGTGACACAAAAGGAAGATCTCTGGTTGCCACTGAATGCCACTGTTTGCTGTGTTGCTCTGTACTAACGAACCATTCTCTTTGTCTTTTTCTGACCTAAAGTCTTTTCAGGGCAACTGGAGAAAGCGTTACGTCGTCATCAACTGAACATAGGGAAATTTCTACTTCGGTACGAGCAACTTCTGTACGTCCGCCGCCTGTCGTAAGTGCTTGCTTCTTGTGCAGATGTCGTCATAACCATAGTGCTGCTTCGTCGCCGCCTCAGGGACAAATTTTATTTTAACGAGAATCTCACTATCTGTTGTAACGATTTTTTTCAATGCGAATCAGTTTTTATTTGTATCAAACTCCTGTTACACATAATAATCTGTTCGGCCATTTAGTCCAAGCAGTTTTCGTTCGATAATATATTTTGAAAACCAGATCATAGTTTACGACACAAAACATGCACAGAGTGATTAAATTGGATACATCAACCAATCTACATCACAATAAAGATCGAATAATCCAAGTTACAGAGTTGTTTGGCAACGGATAAAATATCACTTGGCTGTGTGAAGATTTTTTTCTTGTAATTTTTCAATTAAAAAAAGAAAACAAACGAAGACATTATTGAATTTATCTGGACATTATTAAATTAATTGATTTCTATTTATGCAACGTAATATTTCTAATGGTTTAACGTTAAATAGATATTTTCGATTCTAACATCTGAATATAATATCTGGTATTGAAAGCTTTTTAATACACCGCTTTATTTTTGTTATTTGCGTATACACTGTATATAAACATAGTTAACTGCAAGAAAACTAGATATATGAAAACAATGAAACGCAGCATTGCTCAATTACAGTCTATGTTAATGAGAATTGTGCCATGCATGTGTTGGGTCCCCGTTATAGTTTCAGGACAGGGATAAGGATGTATGTACTGTGATGTGTGTATATTTGTCACCAGATGTCGCGCGTGTGGCGTAAGTGTACCTGTTTTATATGTATGGCATCTGCGATACATGTGATAAACAGCAATGTCACCCTTCGGTCAATTGATAAGAAGTCATTTCAGGTATACATTGTCTCAAAACACGCATAAAATGGCAAACATGGACAGAATGTATCAAGTGCTTTCGTATATCATCTGCAATAGATTGTTTCTCATTATCCCAAAATTCCTTCCTAGTCCCAAAATATCCTGTTGATTGATCGGATGTCAAGAAATGACATCACTAACATATAGTTATCAAAATATATAGCGTCACTAATATAATAAATGTGTGGGTATTAAATCATGATGTCACATATACATATCTACCTCACAGAGCTTTTAAAAGCAGCATTGTATTTTTTTTTAAATGTATCCTGAATTCTTATACATTTTTTTTTACATCTGACCAATGTAGCTAACTATGGTTGAGATTGACCTTGATGACCTCTGATAATCCGAAAATGCGCGCATCAGAGGGGAACGTGTATTGTAAGATCTAAGACCAAAATCTACCGTATGCACTTCGTGTCCCTCTCCCTGTGATTTGGGTGTAATTAGATGTGAGTCCCTCTTCCTCCGAACCTTTCTTCACCACTCTACCGTGTAAATACTGGTTCCCCTTTCCTTCTATTATGAACCCCTTCTTGTCTATGTTAAGGTTACCCGGGTACATCGAAATGTGATGAAATATAATATCAATAAAGTAATCTACAAAAATACAAAATATCAATATGCAATTCGGTAAAGTATAGGTCTGTATCATTTCATGAATTGATAATATAAAATTTATTGTATATTTTCGAACTTTCTTACAATATCAGAGTTTTAACCCTGCCATCCAGTATCATCGAGATGACAGCGAATTTCCCCCAATGTCTGACGTACGTAGACGTGTACGAAGCGTGATTCGCAAGAACAAGAGGGCTGCCTCAGTCCTTTAGTACAACTGGAGGTCAATCTTAGGTACAAATGGGAGGGTAGGTATGGATAATACCACAGGATCTAGAGTAGATATCCGTGTTTGTTCCCTTCTAATACTCTACACAAAATACATATATTTTATAATTGGATCACATGTTTCCAATACATGAAATATATTTATTATATATTGAAATTTACAAATTGAATAAGTTAACTAATGCTGATATTTAATTAATAATATTATAATTTAAAAAATTAAGATATTAACTATCCACAAGAAAAGTTATGATATTCAACGTATACTGTTAATCGCTTTTCTTTCGCCAGATAAATATTTTCATGTTAATTTGAGAAGATCGACAATACTGAAGTCAAGCATCCCACGAATAGTACCTTCCATACTGTTGTATACTTCGGGAACTGTAATTCTCGCGAATACGTGGTTCACAGCGAGATTTAAGCAATTTTCAGTATACTTACTAAAAAAACCATTACAATGAAGGGAACAAGTACTAGATACATTACTATGCATCGTGTAAGAGCCTACTCTAGCAGTGTATATCCATACTCCTAATAATCTACACGGGTAACAGTATGGTGTGAACGTCACTTTTTACCTATAAACCGGATGATGCATATGATGACGTCGTCCTCAATATACTCACAATCCAACTCTCCGAAGCTGTCTTTTAATCTGCGTCGATGCCACAACCTTATGCATACACCTTTTGTTGATGATGACTTCATTTCTGATCGCTGTCTGGAGAAAATGTTTATTAATTTTATTTTTCATCAAAGTCGGTATGCATTTACTTAGATAAGATCATCCTAAATTCAAAATGCCCTAAAATCCTTTTCGATTTGCAAAAGGAATGCATCAAATAGAAGTATGACTAATTCGAATATATTCTTTTTTGACTTACTTTGATATCAAATATAGCAAAAATAAATTTATTTCCATTAGAAATACTGGCAAGACATAATCTTCTTTTCATACAGAAATGGAGTTTCAACAACATGAATACCTATGCAAAAACTAAAATCTTGCGTGCTCTAAAATAACTACAGATCCGTTTACCACTAAGTATGACAACTGAATCCCATTACAATTTATCCACACTTTCCATGCACGACCAACTTGACCGTAGTTACGTCCCTAACTCCAGGGATAGCAGCCGAAGATAACCCGCAGCATCTGTCCACCACCTCTGGTGTTGCCGGGTATTGGCGCGGATTTGTTTTATTTTTTTCCTTAACTCGAAACACTTCTCTCCTGCAGTACCATCCTCTATGCACCGTAGATTAGTGTTAGTAGCCTTCCATGTTTGTCAGCTATATATAGATATGCTCGTGCTGTGTTACGTTTATACAATGTACATAACGCAGTAGTTATCATTCACTTGATGTCGTAGCAACTACTACTAAAATAACGCTTTGTCTAACATTCTCTATCTATATATACACAATGTAATGATGCACCTAATATTCTTAACATTATTGCTAATTTGGAATTATAGATTCCTAGAAACAAGTTTATTTAGATTTTCGTAGATTTCGATGTTTTGATAATGTTTCTCCGACATTGGTGAATGATTCGTCGTTGTCCTGCATGAATAGTTGTTGTTTTCGTTCTATACTATCCTAGCGTGTTAAAACCGTAAGTATGAACTACTTTTCTTCTTTTTCGTCATTCCGTGAATTGTCCTATTTTGTATGAGACAGTAGAATAAGAAATATAGTCCTATTAAATATTGCAAAATATAAGAAAATGAAAACAAATGTTAATCATTTTATTGTGTAAGCTGTTATGTTTTCAGTGTAAATTTGAATTTGAATATTTCATTGGTTAAAAAGAGAAACTTCAAGAATTAATCGAGAAAAGATCGTACGTGTAATATAACTAGTATGTATTTTTTTCTATAATAGTAGCAAACCTTATCTTAGTTTCAGTAGAATATACATGTATACAGTAAACATACCTAATGAAGTGTTAATCTTGTATCAGCATATCTCGCACTTACTACGGGAAATAAAGTCAAAGTGCCCCAGTTTAATTACAAATTTGGATATTTAAGCACTGATGTAACGCAACGAAATTTTCTATATACAATGTTGACTTTATATTTCAAATTTAGCTATGTTTTAGAAAGTGTAGATACACTTGTTTGACGGCTACCATAGCAACGGCTGCTTAAGTAAGATTCCACACTAATTAGTACGTTTACGGGACTTCATAGACTCCATTTTGACTCTGTAGTGTGACATGGACTAACAAAATATTTTTTTGTATTATTTTCAGGACTAGAGTTCGGATGATAAATTCTTGAGAGTCGATGTTGCTGGCGTTTCTCTTTGAAAATGGTCTCGAGGCTACACAGACATAATTCTGAAATATTTTCATACCTTTTCTTTTTGATGCGCTTTAAATGGGTCGAACTACAACGCGGTACAGTGATTGGTACATAATGTCTGCATGAAGCAGACACGGGATCCGCGAGGAGTCAAGCTGCCAATCATATCAGTCTACGGGAGCTACTTGTGAGCAAGGCATAGTCTTTCACAATGAATTATGGGACTTATTTAATATCATCAACAATAATGGTTGTGGTGCGGTCGTCAACAGAAATATCAAGATTCGAAAAGATGGAAATGGATTCATCGAAAATATTTTAGGAATTGACAAACATTCAGGAGTTGTCGAACGTGTGTTAATAAACCACCTAGCCAGTGAAAAGTCTACAGATCATTTCTGACAATGAATTCACTTGTTCCTGTGCTTTAGGAAATGATCAGCAAGATGTACATTAATTATGCTTACTATCCCTCTCGTTTGTGTACAAAGTTTTATTTTATTATTGTGTGTAAAATTCTCCAATTCATTACTATACCTGAATTGAACTGCCACAAAGCCACATTGTGATAAACAACATTGTCTTTTTGTTTGAACTTTATATGATAACAGACTCATTTATTTTATATACCAATAATGGTTATGTGTTGGCATCGTTGGTATGAACGTGGTTATCACCAATATTTTTGTATTTGAGATACAAGAGGAATATCAGATGTACATAAACCATTGTTTAGATCAGTATAGGTATGGGTATAAAACTAATTTATTATTATTTAAATAAGATTACGTTTCTTTTACTATTTTGTGTTTATTAATTTAACTGATCAAAGATATACAGCATAATATGAATTGTATATCCTGCTTAAGGTGCGGTTTGTTCTAGAAATGGAGAAATGTACGTAATTTCATGATATTGTTTACATTATTATTAATTTAGCTACATAAAAAATGTGAACGCCCTCGAAGTACTTTCGTTGTTTTTTATTTGTTCTCGGCATCCATGTACACATGTACATTCAAATAAACACTTATACACATAATGTGAAATCGTTTCTTTTTCAGATACCAAATGTCTAAGAGTATGCTGTAACGTTAAAAAAAATCAAATCTTTATATAGTAGTACACAAGATAATATAACGTTACCAATATCAAAACTACAAACGGTACATCAATATATTCACGTAACTAATATCAAAACTACATACGGTAGATCAATATATTCACGTTACTAATCTCAAAACTACATACGGTACATCAATATATTCACGTTACAAATATCAAAACTACATACGGTACATCAATATATTCACGTTACTAATATCAAAACTACATACGGTACATCAATATATTCACGTTACAAGTAACAAAAATACATACGGTACATCAATATATTCACGTTATAAATATCAAAACTACATACGGTACATCAATATATTCACGTTACTAATATCAAAACTACATACGGTACATCAATATATTCACGTGACTAATATCAAAACTACATACGGTACATCAATATATTCACATTACTAATATCAAAACTACATACGGTAATAGAAACATTAAAATGCATCGAAACTGGATAACTTAAGCGTATTTGTATGGTTAATTGCACAATTAGATGTTGGAACCCTAAATCATTAACCAAACACGTCTCCAATTTGCAAATCTCTCGATAATTTGTAAACACTTTGTTTCCGGTCAATAATGGATAAAAATATGAGGTGCTATATGTACGTGTATTAATTAATTGGGTCTAGTTACCGCGAAAAATGTTTTTGATTCTAAATATTTCCGAGCAAGCGTTCACCGCCGGGACATACATAGAGGATAGGAATGGGAGGTTTTCATATACGAGAAAACATAAAAGGAAGATGAGCGTTAAACACACGCACCTAGATGTTTGCACCATTAAACATTTGAAAAAAGATACAGTATGCCAAACATTAATTAACACTGCACGATACATCTCGTTATGACTCTTCGGCAATGATAAGGGCAAAAAGGTTGGAAATCCAATTAGGTCTAAACTACTGGTAGATAGAAGGAGAGATGCATAAAACCCTTTAATTCTATGAATGTCAACACTTAGAGATGTGGTGGTTAATGTCAAACTAAATAAAGAGAAACTAAATAACTAGTAACTAATTGTTAAAGCCATACCGTTTACAATATATATATTTATACTAGGCAGTTCCTTTGTTTCCTAGGTCTCCGATGAGTAAACTAAATATATGTACATTTTGAACCATGACACTACCCAAAAGATGTCACTTTGTCTATCAAGGTAACGGCAAACATCGGAGACCTTAGAAACAAAAGTACTGCCAAGTACAAATAAACAATTCCAAAGAAGTTCTGCCACCTTAGTATACTCTTTTGTCCTCTCGTTATGATGTCGTTCTAATAAATCCGTATCGCTTTCCACTTATATTGTCAGACAGATTAAAATACATTTTTGTTTTAACTTTATAACATGGTAGTCCATTAAATGCATAGATGACACAGTAGTTCATGAGATACACTGCTGCCTTGTAAGATGACAATGCAATAATTAAATATACTGCTGACTTGTTGAATGACAATTTAAATTATTAGAAATACTGCTTACTTGTCTGATGAAAATGTACTTCATTAGACACACTGCTGCCTAATCAAATGACAATGAAGTTTATTAGATGCACCGCCGACTTGTATGATGACAATATAGTTCATTAAATACACCACTGTCTTGTATAGAGACAATTTAGTTCATAAGATACACTGCTAACGTGCCAGCTGACAATGCAGTTCATAAGATAAACTGCTGACGTATCAGTTAACAGTGTAGTTTATAAGATAAACTGCTGACGTGTCAGTTAACAGTGTAGTTTATAAGATACACTGCTGACGTGTCAGTTGACAGTGCAGTTTATAAGATACACTGCTGACGTGTCAGTTAACAGTGTAGTTTATAAGATACACTGCTGACGTGTCAGTTGACAATATAGTTTATAAGATAAACTGCTGACGTGTCAGTTAACAATGTAGTTTATAAGATA
>NW_018404662.1:2541706-2551728 GCF_002113885.1 Mizuhopecten yessoensis
TGTAGTTTATAAGATAAACTGCTGACGTATCAGTTGACAATATAGTTTATAAGATAAACTGCTGACGTATCAGTTGACAATATAGTTTATAAGATAAACTGCTGACTTGTCAGTTTACAATGTAGTTTATAAGATAAACTGCTGACTTGTCAGTTGACAATATAGTTTATAAGATATACTGCTGACGTGTCAGTTGACAATGAAATGCATAAGATAAACTGCTGACGTATCAGTTAACAATGTAGTTTATAAGATACACTGCTGACGTGTCAGTTGACAATGCAGTTTATAAGATACACTGCTGACGTGTCAGTTAACAGTGTAGTTAATAAGATTAACTGGTGACGTGTCAGTTAACAATGTAGTTTATAAGATACACTGCTTACGTGTCAGTTGACAATATAGTTTATAAGATAAACTGCTGAGGTGTCAGTTGACAATGTAGTTTATAAGATACACTGCTGACGTGTCAGTTAACAATGCAGTTTACAAGATACACTGCTGACGTGTCAGTTAACAATGTAGTTAATAAGATAAACAGCTGACGTGTCAGTTAACAATGTAGTTTATAAGATAAACTGCTGACTTGACAGTTTACAATGTAGTTTATAAGATACACTGCTTACGTGTCAGTTGACAATGCAGTTCATTAGATAAACTGCTGACTTGTCAGTTGACAATGTAGTTTATAAGATATTGTATGTAACGCCACCCTACATTGTATGTAACGACACCCTACATTGTATGTAACGACACCCTACATTGTATGGAACGCCACCCTACATTGTATGTAACGCCACCCGACATTGTATATAACAACACCCTACATTGTATGTAACGCCACCCTACATTGTATGTAACGACACTCTACATTATATGTATAAGATACACTGCTGACGTGTCAGTTAACAATGTAGTTTATAAGATACACTGCTTACGTGTCAGTTGACAATGCAGTTCATTAGATAAACTGCTGACTTGTGAGTTGACAATGTAGTTTATAAGATATTGTATGTGACGCCACCCTACATTGTATGTAACGACACCCTACATTGTACGTAACGACACCCTACATTGTATGTAACGCCACCTTACATTGTCTGTAACGACACCCGACATTGTATGTAACGCCACCTTACATTGCATGTAACGACACCCTACATTGTATGTAACGACACCCTGCATTGTATGTAACGACACCCTACATTGTATGTAACGCCCCCCTACATTGTATGTAACGACACTCTACACTATATGTAACGACACCCTACATTGTATGTAACGACATCTTACATTGTATGTAACGCCACCCTACATTGTATGGAACGACACCCTACATTGTATGTAACGGCACCCTACATTGTATGTAACGACACCCTACATTATATGTAACGCCACCCTACATTGTATGTAACGACAACCTACATTGTATGTAACGACACCCTACATTGTATGGAACGCCCCCCTACATTGTATGTAACGCCCCCCGACATTGTATGTAACGACACCCTACATTGTATGTAGCGACACCCTACATTGTATGTAACGACACCCTACATGGTATGTAACGCCACCCTACATTGTATGTAACGACAACCTACATTGTATGTAACGCCACCCTACATTGTATATAACAACACCCTACATTGTATGTAACGCCCCCCTACATTGTATGGAACGACACCCTACATTGTACGTAACGACACCCTACATTGTATGTAACGCCACCCTACATTATATGTAACGCCACCCTACATTGTATGTAACGACCCCCTACATTGTATGGAACGCCCCCCTACATTGTATGTAACGCCCCCCGACATTGTATGTAACGACACTCTACATTATATGTAACGACACCCTACAATGTATGTAACGCCCCCCTACATTGTATGTAACGACACTCTACATTATATGTAACGACCCCCTACAATGTATGTAACGCCACCCTACATTGTATGTAACGACACTCTACATTATATGCAACGACACCCTACAATGTATGTAACGACACCCTACATTGTATGTAACGCCACCCTACACTGTATGTAACGACAACCTACATTGTATGTAACGACACCCTACATTGTACGTAACGACACCCTACATTGTATGTAACGCCACCCTACACTGTATGTAACGACAACCTACATTGTATGTAACGACACCCTACATTGTATGTAGCGACACCCTACATTGTATGTAACGACACCCTACATGGTATGTAACGCCACCCTACATTGTATGTAACGACACCCGACATTGTATGTAACGACCCCCTACATTGTATGTAACGCCCCCCTACATTGTATGGAACGACACCCTACATTGTATGTAACGCCACCCTACACTGTATGTAACGACAACCTACATTGTATGTAACGACACCCTACATCGTATTTAACGACACCCTACATTGTATGTAACGACACCTTACATTGTATGTAACACCACCTACATTGTATTAAACAACAGAAGTAAATGGTTTGCTCTGCCTTTACAGATAATCATTACAGTTTAATACTTCACCTTAGTGCCAGTGTGGGAGTACATTATAAGGTGGGGTTTTTTCCAGATATTTTTACTTATGAGTAGTTCTACTGAATAGTGGCGTCGATATTGTTATTCATTGTTATACCACGCTGACGTCATGTATTTATGAATTGTAAGAACGTTCTTATCTATGTCTTCACTTCGGTCTTTATTTCTTACAGGGAACAAATACAATAACAAAACGTCATAACACCGACACATCACAAGACATTTGAAACTCAGCATAGGGTCAAACAAAGACCTGTTTTATTAGTTTGGTACCAAAGTCCATTATTACACGTGCCGCCATGCATGTATGATAAATAAAATGAAGATCAATTGCAGGTAACGCTACAAACAACGATCGTATGGATTACATTAGTTACAATGTAGTCCGATAATTGGCCATCTTAATAAAGATTTCATCTCAAATGTGAAATTAACAGTCATGGCACCTGTTTGGACCATCTCATGCAGTCTCATCATCATTATTTGTCTGGTAGCTCGTGCAGTATCAAGTGTGTTTACACCTGAGCGACTATGAGACAGGTGGGATACTGACACCTATCTCTGTGTTCGCCACTGTTCACCAGCAGACTTTCCATCAGTGTCGCAGACAATGCGCTTTTCGGACATCTTGTTTGGCCTTTACTTACACGTCATCAACTTGTATCTGTGAGCTCGGAGCACATGGCTACAGCATGGAGAGTGTCACTGATGACGGTGTCCTGTCTAGTCCAACCACTTGGACACCTGGAAATGTAAGCCAGCTGTGGCAAAGTACTGTTCAATGAACTACCAACAACCGACCAGCGTAATACTAATAATAATATACAACATTTATATAGCGCTCCATATAATTTGTAAAATTGATTATATTTCCTAATTTACTGTGAAAAGATAACATTTTAGGATAAAGACGCATGTGATCTGTTTGCTGACGAATGCTCTTTTCCACAGCAGAAACGTGATTACACCTGTGATTACACCTGTGAAGTATGGGAGATTATGTTTTTCATAAATGAATATTTCGCTGTATGTGTCGATATGTGTCTCCATACATGTATTGATATGTGTCTACATACAAGCATTGCTATGTACATGTATCTACATACATTGTATTGTATAAATTGTGATCATCTATGTCGTACTATTTCATCAGTATGAAGCCAGCTGTCAACTCCATGTATGGCAGTGATTGTTATGGATAGGAAGCTAACAATAGACAGTCATTTGTGACTGTGTATTTCACAAGTATAAAGCTGGCTCTCAACTCCATATGTGTGTCTCTGTATTTTATGAATCCCAGCCTAGCTATAGGTAGATGTATACATACATAAATATTATTGAATTATTAAACAAGTATCAATCTATAGCTAGCTCTTGGCATTCACTTGTATCCGTGTTTTGCATAGTGTTGAAATTTCATAACCTGTTTGCCTAGGTCTAGACAGCCACGTAGGCATGCTCCGTCAACAAAGGATTACGTGGGACGAGTGTCGCTAGAGACAATAAGAAATGAACGAAATTACTTATTCAGTAACACAGATACACACAATATATTTACTATTAGCAAAATTAAACATAAATGAACACCAATTAACATGTATGCCATAAACTCAATTCACATCCTTACTGATGCATATTCCCACACCTGATTTATACACATCAGTCCTCATCTTCGAAACGGTTGACAAGCTGCATGGTACAAATATAACAGTCTATTCCTGCAAACATATCTAGCAGTTCCTGTGCTGTTACATGTAGTACCTGTCTCTACACTGATCACGTCGTGGACTATCCTCTGCCGGGTACGACTGCCAAGTTCGATTGATTCCGCTGACCGACCGCAATTTGTTGCTGCTGCTGAGCGCTCTCTACTGCTCTTGAACGTTAGTTTTTATTAATGGTTCCGTATTTGCTGAGCTCTGGTTGACTTGACCCTTTGCATGTGGGTACCTGGTACCCCAGTGACTGGTACCTACTGTAATGTCATTATATGGTCTTTTTCCATCGCAGGAAAGCTTAAATAATACATATAACAACTTAAACTCGCACACGTCACTATTAAAGCAATACATCCTCACAAAATATTAATTTGATATATAATGTTAATGATAGTAATAAGAGAAACACTATACATGTAATAATTATTGGATACTATACTGAGATCCGGCTATATATTTCTAATAAGTGTCGAGTTTGACACCTCACGGCTTTCCAACATTTTTCTCTACCAGAACATTACCTGTGCATAAAGGTTGAGCCGACATGTATGACCATTTCAGGTTACCATCGTATTGATGTTGATTATCTTAAAAGTAAGTTTGCAATTCTGTAAGCATGCCAAAATTCAAATGAACAAACCTTGGCTGGCATCTCAGCAATTTATAAGAGCCCAGAAATAGAGACACATTCAATATTAAAAACAAATTGCAATATTACTTCAAACTGATAATAATTATACATGTATATATAATATTTAATAATATCTAAAACAAAAAAACTCATTCGCTGTACACACACGGACACCACAATCCATGTGTTGTTATAATACTTATTAACAAAATATTTTCAAGATGGCACGGTAATCACTCAACAATGTACATATATATGGTAAATCTTATTGAATATCAATTATTGATCGTTGATATTTTTTTCAAAAGCGTTGAAAAAGTGGCCGTAACGGCAGACTGTTCGTAACGGAAACGACATGCAGTCATGAAGGAGACCGATATTTGAAATACAGTGTACAAAGTACTTTAAAACAATGCTTTTCCTAGCCCCACAAGCCTTTTCATATCAACCATCTATATACAGATGCTATTTAGACAGAATGTGTCCTTCACTGTTATAACTTGCCCTTACCGTTACACGTACGATTACACCAAGACGAGTCGACCGTGGATTTTTACATCATTGCTATAAAAGGGATCTCTTTATAATAAATGAACGCGCGAATTACACCGTTAATGGAGCAAAAGGTCCGGAATTTTACTTTACTTTAAACATATCGTATTGCCATACAAAAGTACAAATGGACTGGGCACAAGTTATAGCAACAGAATCGACGTCCTCTTCAATCATCCTATAAATAAACTAAAGTGATGGCATGCTACTATATGTTAATGGTAAACACAAATGAACCAAACCAAACCCCTTTTGAGATATTATCCAACTATTTTCCTCTGTAAATGCTTTGGTGTAAATTAACGATCGCATTCTTCCTTTAAGTGTATGTATGAACTTGTCACAGAAATCTCGCTATTAATAGTTTTGTATATATATATATATGTATCTATTTCTTGCTCATGATATGTATAAATGGTCGTCTACTTTAATAGTCATAATCAGGGAGCAGGGTTCAATACATTGTCTGGTTGATTTCACAGCAATGCACCATCACTGCTAGGTAGATCCTAGTTTATCCAGTTACGAGGACAGCCGGCGACCTGGAACAAGCTTATCACTGTAATACACAGCACAAGGTAACAATGGCAGTGTCCGGAATCGCTCTATGTGTTTATTTGCAACTCATTCAGATAATTGCAACAGGGAGTTTTTGTATAAACGATTACAGGACCGGATTGATGTTGACAAACACGTCCGTATTTCGCTCACAGCATCACAACACTTTATCTTCGTGTCTAAAAAGTTGTATCGCCACGGCGTCTTGTGAGGCTTTCACATTCAACCTTCATGACCTCATGTGTCTCTATGGCGGTACTGGATCCGAGTTCGAATCTACAGCGGATCTGGACTATGTCACAAGTCCGAGTCAGTGGCAGCCGGTCGAAAATGAGGTTTGATTTACCTAATGCACGTTCGTGTTGTCATATTCACGTTTTCCCCTTTTATCATCATTTGTTTTTTCTCATAATCAACTTTTCGCTTTTGTTAAGCTCTTTGCAGAACATTCTTGTATCTGTATCTTTGGCTAATTCACTGATTGTGGTGAGGCAAATTGGTGTTTCCCCAAATTAATCTTGGTGTAATGTTTGGGACATTTGTTGGCCTCATCACGCTATCCGACTAAATACACATATATATGCGGAAATTGTCAAAATAACAAATGCCTGTCGGATGTTCCAATTGATAATCCTTCAATCTTTCTGTCACAGTGTCCTACACAAACTTAAAAAATCTGATTGCACCAAACAAATATATTTTCCCCAATAAATGTACATGTATATTGAAAAATAAACTGTAATATATTCATTGTACCATACTTATAACTGAAAGCAACCCATACCATATTTCCTATTATTCTATTATATTTTCTTGAAATAAAAGGTGAAACCCCCGAACTCCCTATGAGGGATGGGTTTTAACCCTGGACATTTTTGAAGAACCCGTTTTGATTTAAAGAAACAACATGCTTTATTTAATTTTGATTTATTCGCTAGGAAAGTCACTCCCAAGTTTTTAATCCATCGCGAAAAATCCCTATATGTTACATGTACTACTGTAATGCATTTCTAATGGAACATTACTTCGTTTGGTGAGCTCTCTTGTATTAAAGAGTGATTTGTTAATTGGTATCTTATACTCTCAGTTACCTTCCAAAAAGAAAGACTATTATTCTGTTTGATCATAAGACAGTGTGCTTAGATTATGCTCCTGTTATATTTGATATTGAGATAGTATTGTACCGTCACTGTACCCAAAATGGGACAGTACCCAAAACGGGACACTTGTTGAAAGAACGGCCCAAGAAAAATTGTCATTCAATGCAAAGAAGTACTTTTATGTACACAATTTTCATTTGATATTACTTTTCATGACAATTAAACTGTATTAAGCTTTATTAGCTGATGATTATCATTACACGGACAATTTAAAGGTAAGAATAATCTTGGACATTAAAATCAACCAAGAAGAGAGAAAAATATGCTTCACTGAACTACAAAAGGGAGGCATTGGAATGATTGACCTTGAATATTTTATAGAAAGTAATTATATCAAAACCATATACAAAATACTTAACTCTGAATCAGAAATCTGGAGTTGTATAGGAAAATAACTTATCCAACAATATGATGAAAAATATCACTTAAAAATAATATTCCTGTCCAAATATTCAGATACAAATGAATTAAACTTAAATAGACTATCAAAATTGTATGTAAATGGCATTAAAGCCTGAACTAAGCTACAGACATGAATACACAATCAAGAATACACTGCCTACTGGAACCAGAAAAAGGAATCAGGAGTATAATATAGATAAAGAGAAATGGACAAAAATATTTAAATTCCCTTTTGCAAGCTTTACTTCAATGATTTGAATCTCTGCTTGCTATACTCCTGATCCCTTTTGCATATAATAAGGAATCCTTCCTTTTTAGAATAGTATCACAACACTCGAGCTATGTGAATCTGAATGAGCTCATTACTGTCATCAAACTTCCTTGTTCAAAAACATATAAATAACAGTCAAAATGTATACATTCAGACGGAATTTGAACTTAACTGGAGGAAATGGAAACCTTTATCAGAATTATAGTTGTTTGATAATGAATACCTTTTTAACAATTGCTATTATAGCCAGGACCCTGACATATCCTTATTAGCTTGTTGCATAGGGTATTTTATTAGTGATGAACATGAAATAATATCTCTGTTTAGAAGGGAAACCTACATCCCACTATCACAGAAAAAAACACAACTTAAAATCAACAAACACTTGTACTCTCAATCAAATAAACTGATTTAACCGAGAAAATTAAAATGATCAGAAATACAAAAAATACTATAATACTATATGATAATACAAATTTAAGACCAAAATGTGAAATTAAATGGGAAGAACATTTTGGAAAAGAAATAGAATTGAATCAAATATGGAACAATGCAAATGATAGCACAGTAACTTATACAATCAAACAATTTCAGTGGAAATGTGTACATATAATCATATATACAGAACACAAGTTACAATTAGATCCGACGGACTGTGTCATCTATGTCAAAACACCCCAGAAATCATCAATCACCTATTTTACCACTATCCCTTTGCTACTGATTTAATAAATATAGTACAGGGAACAATTTTTGACCAGCTACCAGACATGGATGAGGATAACATGATATGTGAAGAGAGTATGATGCTAGGAGTATGCAAACCAAGTACAAGCTATTGTGTGATGAGCTCTGTTATATTCACACTAAAATATTGCATATGGAAAGTAAGGAATATCTAAAATATCAAGATAAGACAACTAGTGTAGAATCAACTATTGTTATTTTTAAAAATATTTCAAAAAGTAGTATAAGACCCCAGACGACCTACGAATGATGTATGCATGTCTGGGTCATTAAATGTATATAATTTAATTTTGCCTATCTCCTCCATAATATTTTTTTTGGTATATATCGTATATACCTAAAAAGAAAAACATGACGAAACTACTTTTTACACTTCAGAATGCAAAATTACAACGCAGCTTTTTTTAGCGCAATTGTTTAGTTTACGTAAAAATTAAATAAATCTTTAACTGTGCATTTACAACGTGTTTGTCTACTTTTTAAAATTTAATTATAAAGAATGCCCAAGATTTTGTTTTGCTATATACGGTATATACCGTAAATACCAAACCAAATCTTGGTTATTCCTTAAATAATTTAATCTTGCTTGTAACAAGCATTTTCATTGACTTAAAAAATTATGTTATCAGTCCATAACGTAACGTAAAAAGATGACGTCGCCGTTTGTAACGTCGCTTTTGATTGGCTGATACTGCAGCGCAATAATTTCTAAGAGAAAAGAGTCCATCAATAAATAAAAATGAAAGTAAGAATAATGACCGAAACAGTAATTAATGTTCATGCCGTGCGACGCTATTAATTTGGATATCGTTTTCAAAAGACTACTTTATTAATTAGTCAGTATGCTTTAATGGGTCGGTATGTTTAATTTTGATTAAATATGTTTGATGATGAGCTTGAATGTTTGACAATTCGTTAGTATGTTTGAATATGAGTTTGTATATTTTATCATGAGTTTTTATATTTTATTATAAGTTAGTATTTTTGCATATGAGTTAGTATGTTTGATTATGAGCCAGTATGTTTGATTATGAGTTAGTATGTTTGATAATGAGTGCAGTTTGATTGATAATGAGTGAGTATTAACATGGTCATCAAACCACAGGACAGTTGGAATACCGTCTCAGAAAGTCTGGAAGCTTGTCTGACAGATATCAGTATCTGGATGAAAGCCAACATGCTTAAGCTTAATCAGGAAAAGACGGAACTAATCGTCTTTCCCCCAAAGTGTCAGCAAACAATGGCTCTCCAGCTCAAGGTCGGTGCCAGAACTATTGAGACTGTTCCAGCTGTTAAAAACCTAGGGGTATACTTTGATAGTTCACCGAACATGGAGAAACAAGTGAACGCTATTGCCAAATCCTGTTACTACCAGATCAGGAACATCGGCTGTATTCGGCAGTTTTTAACTGCAGATGCATGCAAGATTTTGGTGCATTCAC
>NW_018404662.1:2552948-2565303 GCF_002113885.1 Mizuhopecten yessoensis
GCAGGTGAGCTAAAAACAGATAGAAGGACAGACGGAAAATCTGATTACTAAAGATGTGCAGGGGTCCTAACAACAAATTGTGTAATTGAATCGGAGAACCCCCCTTGTGGACCCCACTACTCCCCATAGGGAGCCAGAGTATTATGAGAGAGACTCTCTGTTAAACGGCATTCAGTCTTCTTAACCAAGTAATGCTCTAGACCATTGGTTTGAAAACATCATCAAGCCATACAGAAGGACTTCAAATGATGTACTGTATCAGGTGATTTATGTCCTCGAACAGCCAGGGTCATATGAGGACGGGTGTCACCTATAGAAGAAAGCTGCAATTCGAAGAAAGTGCATGTGTTGACGGAACAAATACAGTTACTTATAAGAATTTCCTATGTGCTATAACTATGGGCTATAACTCCAGAAAAACTAGAACATGGACACTGGATTCTAACTCAAACTGTAATCCATTATACATGTATACTAAGTTGCAAATGATATGGAAAACAGTTAATTATGAGAATTTCCTATCTGCAAATGGGCCATAACTCCAGTCAAAAATGGAATTTGAATACATGGTTGAAACTCTGTAATCTATTATCATAAAGCCACAAACAAAGTTTCAAATTGATATGGCAAGCGGTAGCGAAATAAGTCCAAACAAAAGTTTATTTCGATAATTTCTTATGTGCGAAGGGCCATAACTCCAGCAAAAAAAGGAATGTTTACACGGGATTTGAACTCAAACTGTAATTCATTATGACAAAGCCACATATTAGGTAACAAATTGTTGTGGCAAGTGGTAGCGAAAAAAAGTCTGGGAAAACATTAATTATGAGATTTCTTATGTGCGAAGGGCCATAACTCCAGCAACAAATGAAATATTGACACAGGGTTTGGACTCTAACTGTAATCCATTATGATAAAGCCGCATACTAAGTGGAAAGTGGTAACGAGCAAAGTATGGCAAACAGTTAATTATGAGAACTTCCAATGTGTGAAGGGCCATACATGTAACTCCAGCAAAAAAATAAAATATTAGCATGTGATTCAAACTTAATCTAATCTGTAATCTATTATGATTAAGCCACATACAAAGTTACAAATTGATATGGTAAATGGTGGCCAAACAAAGTCTGGAAAACTTAAATGTGACTGCCGCTGCAAATGACAATGTGTGATGACGGACAGACTGATCCTTAAGTTTTCGCCATGCTTCTCAGGCGGCACAACCAAGGAAAGGCAGAACAGTGAAGAAAGAAAGGAAAGATTTAAGATCCCAAGTGTGTTGCAATGGGGGCAGAAGATCTATTTTGGTCTGTTCAATGTCCCCCAAGTAGTAGACATGAAAATAAATCCCCGATTCTTAAGGGGGCGAACTTTTAGCCCCTCCCCCATGTACATTGTATGTAAATTATGTTTTGATAGATTCGATGACTCGAGTAGAAAATTGTTTGATTCATGTAATCTTGAAAAAGAAAGTAAAGGGACATAACTCTTTATGTAGACTCCAATATAAGTAATTTGTGCTGATCTGACAGATCTGTCAATTCAAGATCTATCTGTACACCAAATTCAAGAAGAATTACACATTATTATATGTTTCGCATGTCTGAAATTGTCTGACATTGTCAGTATGGTAAGTTTTAAGCAAAACTTCAAAACTTTCTAAAATTTCTGGATGTTTTTTTCCAAAAACAGCGGGAAGAAAATCTACATTTTAAAGAAAGTGGTAGCTATGGGAGCACCCTATATATGTTATAAACAAAAAAATATTGGTACCTTGCAAAACAAAAAGCAAATTTCGCAAAACCACCAATTCTCAAAAATCACCTAAACATGACATATTTTATCTAAAAGGAAACTTGGAACTTACAGAAGTAACAAACTATATCCGATATATAACAGAAAAAAATGTGAGGAAATCATGTGAGGGACACAACTCACAGAAATATTATCCAAAGGAAGACAATCAATCATAACCGCACAAATACTTAGAGTACCTAGCAAGTGTTCCTAGTTTAAAACAGAGAGTATGAGTATTACTTGAAACAAATTTTAAAATTATATAAGAAATAATTCTCAGGGACACCATCTAAATGAAAATTAATTGATTAATATAACAGTCGAGATGCATTAAAAATCCTCCCCACATGGAAAGTAAAACAAACAATACAGTAAAATGTTCAAACCCGGCGTGCATGGTGTCAAGTTTCACCTTTTGGCCTTTTGTAACTTTCAGCTTTCTTGGCGAATTTTGTGCATTTTTAAATATCTCTCATTCTCATCAGATGTATATGAAGTGCATAACAAATGGAAAAATAAAAATATGAATGATAAACTGGCAGAATAAGATGTATAGGAAAGCAAACAAAGGGGCACAACTCTTCAAGTTCATGAAAATCCAGCCCTTACTTTCTTCTATTTTTAGGATGATTCCATACCAAAGTCAAATAACTTTGCCTACTGCAACTTCTGACAGGTCAATGACCCTTGATGAGACTTATTTAGCTGTCAAAAATCAGACCAAAAAATACTGCAGTACAATTTTATGTCAACTTACGTATTAGTGGATTTTAACACCACTGTAAATATGAATGTTGAACAGAAATATTTTAACATTTAAGCGAACACATTTTTTTTTTACAATCCTTTTAATAACAGATTTAGGGAATGAAAGGTTTAGATGTTGTTTGTTGATGTTAAGTGGATCGAAGAGATACATGTATAACATTTTTTTTAAACACAGGTTTCTAAAAGATATGATTAAGGTTTCAGACTCCTTTTGGTTACCAGTATCTTGTGAGGAAACTCCATGTATTGTAGCAGAAACATGTCAACAAATAATATGAAGTGTAGTGCAGTTGATATAGAAAGCTCAAATCCTGCTATATATTTGTAGTAAAGTTGTCAAAGAATATCAGATATTTGGCAGACCTTTCTTATACATATGACTTAAAAAGGGTTGCGAGGATTTATAAAACCCAAAAAACAAACCGATTCCTATCCCTTATTCCGTCTTTGCGTATTGCAGAGTTATCTTGTCTTGTGAGCAGGGATTGATTGTTACATCATTTGTTTGTGAGAGTAACGCCATCAATTTTCGAGAAAACGACGTCATTAGCTCACACAAGCCAATGATGTACCAATCAATACCTGCTCACAAGAGAAGATACCTCTGCAATACGCATAGACGGAATACCGAGAACAGTGTGGAAATATAGATGAACTGAAGGTATTGAAAATAACGTCAGGTAATTCGAGTAAAATGGACTTCCATCATAATTTTACATATTCATAATGTGTTTATACAGACTCCCTTAAAAAAAACACATTCCATACATGTTTTCAGCCTTGTTCTCTAAGCTTTCAAATTATTGAACCTGGCACAGGGACAAATTACCATCCTATGGTCCCCATTTTTTATATCATACATTATATAATACACATATATTAGAAACTAATACCAAGTTCCTGTGCATGTAAATAATAATGGCGGCGCCCAGTACCAAGTTGCCTTGTCGACTATATGTCATGATTTATGTAAAAAAAACAATGGAGGACAATACTTAAAAAAACATTTTCTGTATATGATCAGTTGGTAGTGATAATTGACCATATTCTAACTGTAAATGATAACCAAGGGAAATACATAGGCGACCAGTGCTGAAATAATCTTGAAAGTTTAAAGTTTTGCTAGTAAAGTGTCTATGCAAGGTGGCAGGGGAGGGAAATTAAACACAAGGCTAAATCTGCCAAGGTTGAATAGTACAAATTTAAATTATGAACCCTTGGCTATTAAAGATGGTGAGATAACGAGGTAAGTTCGTAAAATAAGATGTGTCTTCAGCAGTATGCTCCAGTGAAATTACACTATAAAGTCAGCATCGGTCCTGCGCTATCACAAGGAGACAAACATGAACATACCATAGACTCCAAAAACACAAATTAAATATGCACAAACTCACCACACGCATGCATCTAGCAAATGGGGGAGGCCATCCTTAAATGACCATGTATAGCTGTTGATAGGACGTACATTAAACAATACTAAATCAAACCTGAAGTTTATTTTGACATAAAGATCTTATTTATTTGGATAATTTCATGGAAATGATGACTTGTTATTTTAAACAAATGATTTGCTAATTTCAGCTTGCATGCACTGTATGAATGTTATTTTAATAACATTGTACCCATATGAATCCATGATTGTCGTGAAGTGGTGCTTTATTTGAATTTAATACATTTGATGCTCTATTACCTGACCTGGAACGCATTCGTAGCCATACCGAGACAATACAATACTGTGGTATAACTGAATATATATTGTGTACATAGTTTAAGCGTCTGCGAGACCAGCTGTTCTAACTTACAAACGTCCAGGTGACGAGAAAGAACACGAGAGAAATGTTTTTGACTTTTGACAGGAGCTGTAGGCAATTCACACTTTTCAATTTGTACTATTCTTCTTTTTGGATAACAACGCTTTAACCTGTAAGCGATCAATATACACTGGCGTCAATCCGAGCAGCATCAATACTTAAAACGTCTTTTAATATTAACGACTACAAAACCTTGCTCCTGGTTACAAATAAATGCTATGTCCCAATCACCTGCCCTCTGGACTGGCTTTTAAGTAAGTTGTTTTAGTGCCAAATTTTGTACAGCATGATTATTTAGCCTCTTTATCTTAATCAATCCAACGTAGGTATCTTGTGATAATATTTGTTGTTTGCCTTACACTGTAACAATGTTTCAAGCTCCTGAGAGCTTATGTTAACTATGACGTATATTTAACGTAAAATAATGATTCTTGTATATTTTATTTTGAAGTAACATGCCACTATGCTTTTATCCGATAATTTTAAGATAAAAAAAACACACACACAAGCT
This sequence comes from Mizuhopecten yessoensis, assembly GCF_002113885.1. NCBI lineage: Eukaryota > Metazoa > Mollusca > Bivalvia > Pectinida > Pectinidae > Mizuhopecten > Mizuhopecten yessoensis. Next base: position 2,557,836 of record NW_018404662.1, read on the forward strand.
TTTAATCACGAACTTTTCCTCGAATGCGCCTATGTATAATCTTCGGCACGATGAAGGACATAAGTTAACTTAAGGTATACTGTTGATGCCGACATGTGCAAATGTATGTAAACTGTAAAACGAAAGTAGGTCTGCGCGATCGCAAACTTTTAATGCTGATATTTCCGCATAAATGTCAGTTAGTACGTATACTTGATGTGATGGCAATGGATTAAACGAGTGTTACCTTGTGTTGGATTCTAGCACATCAGTGTCTCAATACATACGGTATTAATCTGTTAATGTTCGATAAACGTCTGTTTATTATTACTGTCCTGATTATGTTGTGAGCTATTTCCGGGTCACGTTCTCGTATCAAGTGCGCTTCCGGTTACGTCATAAAATGCAAAATCTTTTTGATATTTATTAATAAAAGATAGTTTAATGTAAACTAGTTAATAAAACAAATATCAATACATTGTAAATATTATTTTCTTGAATGTTTGCGAAGCAGACGACGTTTGATCATAATCTGGAAACTAGAACATTTTTTCCAAAAAAATGTGTTTTAACCACGGACTTAGATAAAATCTATTCTAATTCCGTGGTTTTAACATTTGAAAGAAAAAAAATTGAAGGGAAAAAAATCAATTTGTTCTTTTATGAATTAATGAAAGTGATACAGAAAAGAAATATAGTAAATAATTGATAGTAAATTTATCAAAAACATCATCCTTAGAGAGTATGCTCTGGGCACGATCGTTTAGAAGCTTTCCAATACTTTAAACTCTTTCAAACGCGCATCAGCTCGAGATTAGGTCCGGTTTACAAAATGGCGACTGGAAGTAGCAAGGGGGATTAAATTGGAATTTAAATTGCGTTTATTTCGGCAAGTAAGCATTGTTCACAAAGCCCATGTGGTCTGCTCATCTAATTTAGTCAAGATGTACTCAGAACAGTCGTTGTTTAGTTGCTAGGGCCATTTACAAAATAATTAGGATTATTATATAAACTTATTGTAATTATGTTTGATTATGAGTCAGTATGTTTGATAATGAGTGCAGTATGTTTGCTAATGAGTGCAGTATGTTTGATAATGAGACGGTTTTGCTTAATGAGTTTGATCCTGTCATATCTGCATAACTAAAGACCCACTGATCCAGTTTAGAGGCATACCACGTCAGTGTATTACCTAGTGATAAGCCTCATGTTAACGTATTTATATATGTACAATGTAATATGGTGTTCATTGAACCCCTACAATCTCGTCATTATGATTGTTCATGATAAGGAGAGCTTGTCAAAAAGGCCCCAATAGCGTGAGTGAAAGGCTGTACGGCCGTGACATTACGGAAATATCAAACGTGGTGATTTTATCAGTATGTACCAATTAGTAGTATCGTTACTCTTTATCTAAAGGAGTAAATATTAATGGGTTTTTTTCTAACACGTACAGATACAGATACAGAAGCTTTATTTTACGTCGAATATTATAAACATACAACATAAGCTACGAAGAGCTTGTATTTCGACAAACACATGTAAAGAAACAAAAAATACATAACAAGAAATTTACAAAATACACATACATATTGAAACGTTAAGCAGTAAAAATATGAAGCATATAAAGCATACAGCACATTTGCAGAAAAAAATAAACATATGACAAAAGCATCAAATTTGTAAAATACAAAGCTGACAAAAAGCACAGAGCCATATGTAAAGCTGTACGTTACATTTTAAACAAATACACTTCAGCCAGCACAGGACACATACAAAGCAGGAAAAATAGGTAGCCAGAAACGCTAACTAACACATAAAGTGCATCCGCACTCGGGCCCGTCCCACCTACGGATCAGTCTGCCGAACTCGGAGTAGTTCTCCACTTTACGCAATTCGTTCGGCAGGCTGTTCCATATGCGGGCGCCCTCATAGCGGAAGGACCTCTTTCCATACCTGGTGGTGTTGACCCTTGGAAGCTGTGCTGTATTTTCATTCCTAAATGAATAAGATGAACATTTTATATTTATTATTTCTTGTAGGTAGTCAGGAGATAACTTATTAACAATTTTAAAAACTTCGCAAGCAATGAGTTTCATGCGAGTAATATGTAAATAATATGAGTCTGTGCTCGATAAAATATCCTTGTAATCTGAGATATAATCATTTAGTACAAAACGTAGTCCTCTCTCCTGGATTTTTTCCATCTTGTTTGTGCTAGATTTATTACAAAAGTGCCAAATAACAGGACAAAAATTAAAGTTTGACATTACAAAGGATTTGAGAATTAACATTTTTACATTTTTTGGTAAGGAGTTTCCAATTCGCTTGAGTACCGCCAACTGTTTTGAGGCTTTTCTACATAGCTCTGAGATGTGTTGGTTAAAATTTAATTTTGAATCTATATTTACTCCAAGTAGCTTTACATTTTCTTCACAGTCAATTTTTACTCCTTCAATTTCAAAATTTGTTAAATCATTTTGATTTTTTCCAAAATAAATTGCCTGAAACTTATCTGGGTTGGCTTGCATTCCGTTAGATTTAAACCAATCGATCAGGACTTTAGCCTCTCTTTCAAGGACCTTCTTTAACACATCAACATTCTTGTTTTCATAACTTAAAGTGTTATCATCAGCATAATTGTACAATACAGAGTCCTTAATCTTATAAAATATGTCATTAATAAATATATTAAAAACCAGTGGTCCCAGTATGGAGCCCTGGGGTACCCCTTCTTCAGTAGTCTCCATTCACTGGTGTTGGGCCCCAGTGCTTTGTTAAGTGCGACTAACGTTGGGGCCCCTTCAGAATCGTTTTGTTATGAACGATAGTGACAAGAGAGAGACCACAATTGATCTGATGCCCACATTGCAACACTTTTCGTTTCAAATCTTTCCTATAAACTTTCTTTCTAATCTACTTTTTTCTGGCAGTGTCTCCAAGGACAGCCGTCCTCATATGACCCTTGTTATTGCAAGGACGTTAAACACCAAACAAACAAACACAATTCATGCTCATTAATTGTAAAGAAGTACTTGTTAAAAAGCAACACAGTTACCGTGGGGTTTGTTGTAGGTAAAAATCGATATCTGCACAAATACATTCTGTTTTATTAAATGTTTCCTAGTACGCCAATAGTTACAAACAATGCTCTTTAGGGTCACGGTAACAACATGAGGCCTACACACCAAACAATGACATAACTTACACCGATCCCAATTATTTAAGATGAGGAAATGTCACGTCCTAAAACTGTTGTGTCATTTTAAACTGTTGTGCAGACAAGACATTTTATAACGTTGCACCTTTATAAATAACCTGGTTATGAAGATACGACAATTGCCAAGGGAAAGGGTTGCTAAAGTGAAACGTGAATAAATCATATTTAGTACGTTATATTTGTACTCGGGCGGTTATTTCAGAAACGTGCGATATATCACCCTTTTACATGTGGCTCGACTCTAAGGACAGTGTTTGATATTACCCTTCGTCGTTGTGATAGTTCTTCAGAATAGATTGCAAAATTCACTTATGACCATGAAATGACTTAGATCGTACCTTATAAATGATTCGTACATGCAAGCTGTTTTGTTCTATATTTACGTCAATGCTGTACATGTTTAGTCGAGTTTACCATGGTCTGCAGAGTCTTTGCACATAAAATGGCTTCAAATGAGAGGAACATGGCTGCACAACCGGAAGTAGTTGGTAAGAAACCAAAGTCGTTATTGATAAGGAAGTCAACATTTGTCTCCTGGAGTACGGAATTAGAGGCAACAATAGAGAAGCCAGCGCGTTTTATATGAGGATCAGAATAAGGAATAGGACTGCTCTTGGCTTTCAGCTGAACGTGTTCTGTCGTGTGACTGTGTATAACCGTCAACACATCATATTGTTACTACACGTTCTTATACTGCCGACCAGACAGCCCGGAGCACATAGCGCAACGTTTGTTTGTTTTTGGTTTAACGTCCTCGCAGCAGCGAGAGACGTATGAAGACGGGTGCCAAGGGAGATACCGCCTGTAATAGAAAAGTAGATGGAAAAGGACGAAAACAGGAAAGATAGGAATAGAAAGATATCCCAAGAGGCAGCAGATCAATTTGGTCTCTCATGTAGAAGACACAGAAAGAAACCCCGATTCTGCAGGGGCCTCCACATGAGTCGCCTTTTAAGATACACATGCAGTGGGATACAGCAGGTGTATTCTTGATTTACCGATGTCTCCTGATTAGAATAGGACAATACGTCGATACAAATTCATATAGAACATGCCATATATGGTTAGTACATAGTTATAGAGGTAGTACACTCCCTACATGTATATTTATTGACGGTGTTATATGTCACGTGAGGTCTGTTTGCGAGCCTGTTTAGCTGTGCACCGGTTCAATTTATTATCTGAATATTACAAACAGTTACAGTGTGTATGTTGAGCTTTAAACAAATCGTATTCACTTCCGTTTCGCCATATACTTTGCCTTGCAAACCGTAAATATCCATCTAAGGACATAATATGTATTGTGTACTTACGATATGAAAACCATACATATATGATCCATATTTACGTCAACGACCGAGGATATTTGTTTTAACATATGAAATAAGGTACTTAGAATGTATTACCTCTATCCAACACGTGCATGCGTATACGATACGTATCCTAACAGAGAACATGTTTAACGGAAGTGTAACGACGACTAAGAGAAACAATACACGTTTAGTGTTGGTCTCATTAGGTTTAACGTCTAATAAATATGCAAGACCACACACTTGTGCGTTTCTAACGAATCAGAAAGCACAAGTTTTATAGCGCAGACGAATATATTCAANTGAATTGTTTACGAACGTACGATGCACGACGACACACAATAGGCAGTCGCGAAATGTAAATTAAGAATTTGTAGCAGGTGAACTAAAACGAGCTTTTCAATGTGTTTACCTCAATATATGATACGAGAGGGAGGAATCGCCTTTATCCATGGCCAATGTATAAAACATTTTTTAAGTATTTTGTCTAATATGTACGAAATAAATTCTAGATTCAACTTCCACAACGCTCACCGACAGTGTCCATCTTGTGTTTTTCGAAAACTTTTCTATTTGATTTCAAGAAAATAATGATCTTCATAAAGTCTGCAAACTTTTAAAATAATAGTCGTTTAAAAAAAATCTTTTAAATATGTAATTTGTCAATGCCTAGAGCCAAACAAATTAAACAGGCTTCACTGCACTATATGGCTATTTCGTCAACTATGAATTCGTTAACTGATTATAACGGATAATAAGTCAAAATAACACTGCGACCTTAAAGTAGATTTGACAGTCACAAAATAACACTACGACCCTATAAATAGCTATGAACTTCACAGAATAACACAGTCTTAGGTCTGCTGGATAACCGAACTACTCGGTAGTGAAGCGGACGTAAAACCAATCTATCAATCACAGAATAACACTACGACCAAATAAATAGCTATAAACCTCACAGAATAACACTTAGACCCTATAAATAGCTATAAACCTCACAGAATAACACTTAGACCCAATAAATAGCTGTAAACCTCACAAATAACACTACGACCCTATAAATAGCTTTAAACATCACAGAATAACACTACGACCCAATAAATAGCTATAAACCTCACAGAATACCACTACGACCCTATAAATAGCTATGAACCTCACAGAATAACACTTAGACCCTATAAATAGCTATAAACCTCACAGAATAACACTACGACCCAATAAACAGCTATAAACCTCACAGAATACCACTACGACCATATAAATAGCTATGAACCTCACAGAATAACACTTAGACCAAATAAATAGATATAAACCTCACAGAATAACACTACGACCCAATACATAGCAATAAACTTCACAGAATAACACTACGACCCAATACATAGATATGACCTTCACAGAATCACACTACGACAGAACAAATATTTCAAAGCTACATAGATTATCAGAACCACGCAATAAACTATAATAAGAGAATATAATGACCCCGTGGTATTGTGATGTGTACGCTATTTTTATGTATACTGTATTGTCACACAGGAACATAGCACACACATCAATTTGTAAATATTCTATTTACTTTGCTTGAGGGATGGCATGTTTTATAAAACGAATCTATAATTCATTGATATATTACTTACTTTGTCCGTCAAAACAGTCAATACTGTACGACATGGAACTAAAAACGTGACCCCCACCACGCTCTGTTAACACTACTAGTATACCGGTCACAATAAACCTCTCGTTACGAATGTAGATTCAGGCCTGACATCCATATATCACTTTAAAAGTTTGATGACTAAAACGTGAACATATCCTATGTGGAAGCACCTGTATAAACAAGGCCAAATACGTACGAGAAATGACTTATCTCGCCTAGAAAATTTGAAACAACAGATAGTTCATAATAGTGACAAATCTACTGTGGCGCCATCTTTGTCGGGAAAGATCACTGTCGTGACCGTTTTTCTGTAAATTATAAAATAGATCAATGAGATAAATTGAAATAATCAAACATAGTGTTTACTATTTTTACTTAAAAGGGAATTATCCAGGGCATGTTTGTCAAAGTCTGATAGTCTTAAGAGGTTAGTAACTCAAATTTTGAAAATGTAACATTTTCAAAATTTCGTAAAATTTACAAATATTTCAAGGTTTTCGTTCAATACATGATTTATGAAAAAAAAATGAAATAGAATATTTCTTTACAAGTATTAGTTTAAAACTATGCATGTAGTCGTTGAGATAACCAGGCTTTCGACAACTTTGCCCATGCTTTTTTCTTGTAATTTTTTCCCTACCATACATGTGTGTGACTTTAACATACAAATGTACTGTTCATCTGATATGGAATTTGCTGATGTTTTTTGTGTATACATTCTTTTATGTTCTCACTGTCTTGTTTCTGGTTTTCGCTTGATGGTTTGCACATTTCTTTGTATCATCTCTGAGCTGTCACCATTTTGTATTTGTTTATCAACGCGATGTGTTTGACAATGGTTCGCTGGTTGTCTGTCAAAAGTTTTTACTCAGATTGAACTATCTATATGTATTCGTATCATATTTAGACATGTTTCTGTATCATACGAGTGTCATAAAAAACATTGTTAACACTGTAAAAGTAATCATTTATTAACTAGTCTGAATATTTGTGAGCTTTTATCACAAATGGAGATGGAGTTCAATTCTGGTCCGGCATCTGGTTAGCTTTCAATTTTCACTTAGATCTTAGGGCCTTCCATCCTCCTAGATTTGATGGGGGACATTTTTGTATACTTTAAAGATGACTTGAAGGCCAAGAGGAAAAATGATTTGGATTTTGGGATTTCGCAGTTATATCAGTATTTCTTTCTGATAAACGAATTTTATGGCAAGCTATGCGTTCCTTAAACGATTCTGTACATCTATTGAGAAATGTTATCTTGTGACTTAAAAAAATTGTAAACCATGTCTCAAACAA
>NW_018404662.1:2567213-2580177 GCF_002113885.1 Mizuhopecten yessoensis
ATTTGTAACATGACCTGGATATGGACAATACTCCCCTAACTATGGGAATATACATACCCTTAAGCTTGCTATAGGTATAATTCGGGTACAGGACACATTTACTTAGTCATGGTAATGAAAATCAATGGAAATAATTCATAAAGTTGTAGCTGAACACCCATCCATACCCAGGTAATATACTGATAAAATATTGAGCATTTATATATCATGAATTAGGGAACGAACGTTAAAATAGCATGGGGTAGCTAAAACACTCCCCGGTCATCAATTAATAAGAGACCATAATGGCCTTTACGCTGACATGAATAGTAATACAGTTAGTATTAGTTGTTGTGATGTGTCAAACGAAAAAACCCACACATAATCCAAGTATAGTTTTATGACTTTGGTTCGCTGATAAAATTAAATGATGATGGGCAAGGACCATCCCCTAGTGCCGAATGGCTGACCGGGTGACTTTCATAAAACATGTAAGGACCTTATTTTCATGAAGAACATTTGATTCTGGAACTTCGGAGTCTGAAGTAGACGATCGTTGAAAATTCAGCCAAATTGAAACTTCGGATTCCCTCCACTCGGACGCTTTTAGTGAGTTATGATCTTAATTTCCATACCAGCAAACTGCAAAGCCATAATCATAAGTCCTATCAGAGATGTGTAAAGCCAGCAGTAGGATTTACGTCTCTGGTCACACCAAGTTTGAATTCATTCCCACTGAAAGTATACAAAATTATCTCATGCATGTTTTTTGACTAACATTATTTTATGATATACGAATGGGTGACCCGGGAGTAATTAAATTCATAATATCGATGACTCTTTTATATCTGGAAATAAACAAAAAATGTTATATTTCAGCTTATTTAACGCCCTTTCGACACCAACTGTCATGTCCCTGGAGTGCAAAATCCATATACTTCGACGGTTTGGTCTGTTTTTTGGTCATTAAACTTTGCTTCAAAATTTTCTTGAAATCGGTTTAGTGATTTATAGTTTGGGGGAAGAAGTCAAAAACTTGAATTGTTTACGAACGTACGATGCACGACGACACACAATAGGCAGTCGCGAAATGTAAATTAAGAATTTGTAGCAGGTGAACTAAAACGAGCTTTTCAATGTGTTTACCTCAATATATGATACGAGAGGGAGGAATCGCCTTTATCCATGGCCAATGTATAAAACATTTTTTAAGTATTTTGTCTAATATGTACGAAATAAATTCTAGATTCAACTTCCACAACGCTCACCGACAGTGTCCATCTTGTGTTTTTCGAAAACTTTTCTATTTGATTTCAAGAAAATAATGATCTTCATAAAGTCTGCAAACTTTTAAAATAATAGTCGTTTAAAAAAAATCTTTTAAATATGTAATTTGTCAATGCCTAGAGCCAAACAAATTAAACAGGCTTCACTGCACTATATGGCTATTTCGTCAACTATGAATTCGTTAACTGATTATAACGGATAATAAGTCAAAATAACACTGCGACCTTAAAGTAGATTTGACAGTCACAAAATAACACTACGACCCTATAAATAGCTATGAACTTCACAGAATAACACAGTCTTAGGTCTGCTGGATAACCGAACTACTCGGTAGTGAAGCGGACGTAAAACCAATCTATCAATCACAGAATAACACTACGACCAAATAAATAGCTATAAACCTCACAGAATAACACTTAGACCCTATAAATAGCTATAAACCTCACAGAATAACACTTAGACCCAATAAATAGCTATAAACCTCACAAATAACACTACGACCCTATAAATAGCTTTAAACATCACAGAATAACACTTAGACCCTATAAATAGCTATAAACCTCACAGAATAACACTTAGACCAAATAAATAGCTATAAACCTCACAGAATAACACTTAGACCCAATACACACTACGACCCAATACATAGCAATGAACTTCACAGAATAACACTACGACCCAATACATAGCTATAAACCTCACAGAATAACACTACGACCCAATACACACTACGACCCAATACACACACTACGACCCAATACACACTACGACCCAATACATAGATATGAACTTCACAGAATAACACTACGACAGAACAAATATTTGAAAGCTACATAGATTATCAGAACCACGCAATAAACTATAATAAGAGAATATATTGACCCCGTGGTATTGTGATGTGTACGCTTTTTTATGTATACTGTATTGTCACACAGGAACATAGCACACACATCAATTTGTAAATATTCTATTTACTTTGTTTGAGGGATGGCATGTTTTATAAAACGAATCTATAATTCATTGATATATTACTTACTTTGTCCGTCAAAACAGTCAATACTGTACGACATGGAACTAAAAACGTGACCCCCACCACGCTCTGTTAACACTACTAGTATACCGGTCACAATAAACCTCTCGTTACGAATGTAGATTCAGGCCTGACATCCATATATCACTTTAAAAGTTTGATGACTAAAACGTGAACATATCCTATGTGGAAGCACCTGTATAAATAAGGCCAAATACGTACGAGAAATGACTTATCTCGCCTAGAAAATTTGAAACAACAGATAGTTCATAATAGTGACAAATCTACTGTGGCGCCATCTTTGTCGGGAAAGATCACTGTCGTGACCGTTTTTCTGTAAATTATAAAATAGATCAATGAGATAAATTGAAATAATCAAACATAGTGTTTACTATTTTTACTTAAAAGGGAATTATCCAGGGCATGTTTGTCAAAGTCTGATAGTCTTAAGAGGTTAGTAACTCAAATTTTGAAAATGTAACATTTTCAAAATTTCGTAAAATTTACAAATATTTCAAGGTTTTCGTTCAATACATGATTTATAAAAAAAAAAATTGAAATAGAATATTTCTTTACAAGTATTAGTTTAAAACTATGCATGTAGTCGTTGAGATAACCAGGCTTTCGACAACTTTGCCCATGCTTTTTTCTTGTAATTTTTTCCCTACCATACATGTGTGTGACTTTAACATACAAATGTACTGTTCATCTGATATGGAATTTGCTGATGTTTTTTGTGTATACATTCTTTTATGTTCTCACTGTCTTGTTTCTGGTTTTCGCTTGATGGTTTGCACATTTCTTTGTATCATCTCTGAGCTGTCACCATTTTGTATTTGTTTATCAACGCGATGTGTTTGACAATGGTTCGCTGGTTGTCTGTCAAAAGTTTTTACTCAGATTGAACTATCTATATGTATTCGTATCATATTTAGACATGTTTCTGTATCATACGAGTGTCATAAAAAACATTGTTAACACTGTAAAAGTAATCATTTATTAACTAGTCTGAATATTTGTGAGCTTTTATCACAAATGGAGATGGAGTTCAATTCTGGTCCGGCATCTGGTTAGCTTTCAATTTTCACTTAGATCTTAGGGCCTTCCATCCTCCTAGATTTGATGGGGGGCATTTTTGTATACTTTAAAGATGACTTGAAGGCCAAGAGGAAAAATGATTTGGATTTTGGGATTTCGCAGTTATATCAGTATTTCTTTCTGATAAACGAATTTTATGGCAAGCTATGCGTTCCTTAAACGATTCTGTACATCTATTGAGAAATGTTATCTTGTGACTTAAAAAAATTGTAAACCATGTCTCAAACAAACGAATGTTTTTGCTGATATTATTGAGGCTTTGTAATGTTTCGATGTTACAACAGAACCTACATGGATAGCCACTACTGGATGTATTTTGTTAGAAAAAATATATTGTCGGATTTTCTGCTCTTCATACCCTCCTGACTTATAAAAAGTAGTATTAGTTTTTAATCAGTAAAATAAATATAATGACACCCTTTGGGTGGCCGATTCACTCACATTTCTTGTTTGAGTTATTCTTGTTATGAGTGGAGAGGCATAGCATAAACACTGGCTAATCTTTTGATGGTCATGAATGCTATGATTGTTAAACTACTGTTTCTTGTAAAAGAAAACATGTAAATATTCAGGAATATTTTCCTAGTATCATTTTTGCTACTTGTTATTGATAAGATTTGGCTAGCGAGATTTTAATATTTTTTTGTAATGTCGCTTTTAGATGCATACCCAACAAAGAAGCTACTATAAAACCCAATTATAAGCCATTGATGAATTCAGACCTGAGAAGATATATGAGAGTATGTGTAAAATTTCGAAGATAAGCAATAAATTCTAAACATTCCCTGAACATTTCCAAATAAAAAAAAAACACAAACTGAAAAACAACGGAGATATAAAGTTAATAGCATGTAAAAGTAGTCAATGCTATCCCTGTATGTTAATACAGAGAACATTATTGATCACTATTAGACAGCCTATCAGACAAAATCATTGGAAACTCGTCAAATAATTAATACATCATAAAAAGGGACGCCATGGGCTATAGATAAAACCTCTAGATAACGAAGACGTATAGGACGTGCTTTAAGCCGAAAACGGAGAGTTTATACAACTCTATCAGAATAACCAAACGGAAGTTGTAATGCGTAAAACCAAATTAAAGTTCGGAAAGTCCGCAGCAAAGGATGATGTCAGCAACCCTATAATTCTAGAAGTACACAATAGATAGTCTCTGTAAAACTCTATAATCTTTACTCAACTTTATTTACAGGTTTTATCGTAACGTCTGGACATTTGCAAATGTCTCTTTTAAAAAGGTTGATCGGCATTCTTTATCAAATTGGTCAAATACTTGAAATGGGTAGTTTTTAGCACTTGTGCGATATCTTTTTTGAAACTTACTTTTTTATCAGTATCAATTGGGTTTTATGCGTGGTTATGAAACATGGTAGACATTAATTAAATTACATCTCAGTTTTTCTAGATCTAGGAGAAAAACGCACGTGTATTCTGTGACATTTTAAAGCGTTTCGCAGATTCAGGCAGATAGGCTTACAATAGTGTTAGAATGATTCTGTATTTTAGGTAAATACTTGTCCTGATTAAATAAATAAGAGGCATGAAAACATATTTATAAATAACACGTATCCGATGTTGGTATGACAGAGGCTAGAGTTCATCAATGTTCAACTACCGGGCCTCTCCTATTTTCTAGTAAACAATATTGGACATGAGCTTGATTTAACCGCTCGTCTATTTGCTGATGATACGTTGTAATATGATAAAGATCTTTTTCATTTTAAGCAAAATGAAACAAGTTTGAATCGGGATTTGGAGACATTGAATATATGGGCAAAGAATAGCATTCCCACAATTAGTCCAAATACATTATTTTCTTTATAAGATATCTCATATTAACTTTTAGTTATATTATAAAATATATCTTATTTCTTATATGATATATCATTTAAGAAATGTGTATCATATCTTGTATAATGTATAAAATATCGTATATAATATGCATTATAATATATCGAATTTCCTATTTTGAAATCAATTGTCAGTCTTTCGAGAAACATGTCCTTTAATAATATACATATTGGAACGTAAATATTATATTATCAGCAAAGCTTTATCGATCTCTGAGACAATATATGTGTAACAGAGCTACATATACTCTCCTCAGATCTTTGTCCATCCATGTACACACAGTACTTGCCAAAAGGGATCTGAATGTCACGTGAAGAACAACGGAATTGCTGTTTGCATTAATACAGGTACGAAACGTAAACTTGTAAATATTTTAGTAAAACATAAACATGAATTCGATGCTTTTCTAAAAGTATATTGAATATTTTTTACATTCAAAACACAATACAGTTTCTATACATGTAATTACACAGTTAAGCACTAAAAATAAACACGATACACGTGAAAACGATATGTTTATATGTACTGCGGATGGTTTAACACATGTATCAAATTACACATAAAGATTGAATTTATGATTAGCATTTCATCCAATGTTTTGTTTTTAAATTGAAGTATGTGTTGAAAATCGTGTTAAATAAACAATTACGTTTGGACAATAGAATGCGCAGACAGCCCATCCGTAGCGAACTCTACAAGTTTGTCACAGGAGCGGACAGTCGGAATAACAGTCGACATTATCTGTGATGCTGGACTCCTACTTAACGGTAATCCACACAGGACATGTCACGGTAATGGACAGTGGACAGCCAACACCATGTGTTTTGGTAGGTTTCTCTTTGTCATGACACCGACCTTAGTTCAGTGAGCCCTTTCTTTTCAATCTACGATCAGGGAAATAAGATGTTTCAGTTGAACAGTGACAAGCAATAATTACAGACGTCAAAAAGGGTTTTCTTTGAATTTTGAAGTGTCGAAAAATGTCAAGTAGGTCTATCCTTAAAATAAAAATAAAAGCTATTTCGGAGAACTCAAAGACATGAACTCTTTGGTCTACCGAGAGTATTTGGAAATATATAACTGAATCATGGCAAAAGAATACATCTCGTTAACATATTCGTATGTCATGCCGATCACATAAGTACCATATTAACAACATGGCCGTCTTATATAACAGCTTTTACAGCAGGTGTCAATTACATTTACCAGTTAAATAACTAATACAATTTTAATAACCAAAGACCGTTTTATCATCTATGATATATCATTATGTGATATGTATGGGTCTGACACCGAGTAGTATTTCCTGATTGGTAGGACTCGTGATCATCAGATACAGACATTATATAGCCCATGTGAAATGCACGTGTATTAACAATATAACATTATTAACTTGGCTTAGTATGCTGTTATGTATATTTACTTATACAGAGTGTACAGGCATCAACCACTATACTACCTACAACCGAGCTCAAGATCATTGTGAGTCAACAGGTAGAACATTGCTGCAGTTAGAAAATATTCTTACACTTTTGCCACAACTCCTTAGTTTTACAAAAGGTATGTCATAGAGAGAAAGAGCTGTTATGTCCCTTTACTATCAAAAACAGCTACATAAGCTAACGCATTCATACATGTTTCATATCTGTCTTGTCATCAATATCATTAATAAAAGCTGTATTACCGTAACATTATTATTATTTTACTTTGTATAATGTATTCTAATCAATCGCTGGACAATGAGAATTGATTTGAAATGCATTATTTCTGAATAATTCTCCAAACATTTTCCAATTCAATGCCGCCTTTCTATTCGCATTAGTCCATTCTATTTGCATTATTCCATTCCATGAGACTTTTTAGCTGTTTTTGTGAATTCAAAAGAAACTGAAAAAATGATGCGGTCTGGACGTGGGAATTAGCAATTTCATTGGCTACAAAGAAGTCGCTGTCAGAAACTCTATCGATAAAATGGAAAATGTTTATCACGGAATAACTACATAAACATTAAACCAAGCTTTCTATTTTCTGTCAACTATCATGTCAGGCTGTCTACAATCCGACCATCGTCGTCTAATATTTGTATTGTCTGTTTGTCATGACTCATTCAACTGTTGTAGCGAGGTGTGTGACGTGTCCTGGTGATCTTGTGGCTGACCAACTAATACGTTACGTGGAAGACGACTGCTTGACTAACACTAGTTATACAAAGTAAGTAACAGTTTAAGCTACTTTCAATATAACATGGTAGGTTATAAAAAAATATCATAGTTTTGGTCATGTCATGCTCCATAACCAGGATATGAATAAAGAGTACATCGACGTTACTTCAAGAAGATATCTATTTCTATCAGAAAACAAGATATTGCCACAGTACCGTCTCCTGATTTTACATATATGACATATTCATCATTCAATTATGAAGCAGACATATACCCATCTCCAATCAATCTATGTGATATTACATAATAGTAAATCAAATACTGACATCGATAGAATGTAATAACTTAACGATTTTTAATTCAGTCAATACTTTAAACACCTTTGCATGTTCGGGAAGGGATAGATCAGATGTTTCCCGCTACGGGATCCCTTGAGTTTAATGACGTGCGGCCACTTGCAGAATCAAAAGTTTTCTCCTGTGTGTCCTGCTTCTGAAACATTGGAGAGGCAAAATAAATACATTAAAAACTGCTGCCCGNCCCATAACTCTTTCTTTTAAGCCTTGCTTCCTAGGTACATCTGCATCAGCCGTTGTCAGAATAATATGACCGATTGGAGTGTCATACTACCTAGCTGTAGCGAGGGGGAAACGAAAACGAAACAAACAATACTGTGATCTATTTATAGACTTCTCGGACTTTGTTGTCCCGTTTCTGATTTGTTATCATATATACAAAACTTTATGTAAACGTTTACAAAAGATTGAAAATGTTAATGGTATATTACCTTATTGTTATAATTACAGTTGGTCATCTTGCACCTGTTACTTTACCACGGCTGTCCCAGGTAAGAAGATCAGGATGCAGGCGGTGTTCCTAGACCTAGAAGAGGACATGGACTATTTGTGGATATTTGACGGTAAGATCATCATGCAGGATTTAACAAAGAAAATATTCTAATAGAACTAATAGATATTATTAAATCAGATAACATATTTGCATTCACAATAACTTTCTTGTATTTATTTAACTACAACAGTTTCATATTCACCTCAAAATGTTTTTGTTTATTTTAATGTGGCAAGCGCAAACATGTGGGTATTTTCAAAGATCTTTAAAAAAACGTTCGAAACTTGACCATTCTTTGAAATTGCATCAAATTAACACCCCATTTTATTTATATCTTTTTATATCTACAATGCTATTATTACTTTTTATTAAATAGGTTATACCATAGAAAATATACATACATTTTCTGTATCCTACATCAAAAAAACATCGCATAAACTAAAGATCTCTCTCTCCCTTCTTTAATAAAATATTATAAATTGATACCACATTTAAAAAAACATATTTCTTCCATAATGACGTATGAAATATGTAAGTGCTATATAGGTGTAATGTATGTCATAGATTATTCCCGAACTTTGATGGTTGGGCAAAAACGATACAAACCAAATAGTTGGATACTTAAAACTTAAGACTTAAACTCCAGGTTTTGGATTTTTTATGTCTTACCCGAAAAGTTGCGAATGATTATTATTCTTCGACCTAATTTTTTGTAAAAAAATTACAGTTAATTTAAACATATACAAATGTATCTGATATTAAGTTTTTAGACGCAGATTTCGTTCATTAATCACTCCTCAGTGGTACTAAAGGTAAAAACCAAAAAATAAAGTGTTTCAAAACAAGTATAGGATTTATATAAAAAGGGAAATGTGATTTTAAAGCAACCTAAAATAATCAAAGACATAAAATAATTGAAAGATAAAGTTACGTGTAAATGTGGATACATTACCAAACAAAATAATCAAAAACGTTAACGAGATAATAGGTAAAAACTTAACAAATTAGTCTGATAAAAGGTGGCATAGATGTAAATGAAGTGAAAGGTCAACAAATATACAAGATGAAAGGTAAATCTAACTAAAATGTGAATTAAGGTGAAAGGTGAAAAGGTGTATCAGGGTAATGGTAAAACAAGAAGTAAATCATATGACAGGTTAATCAAAATAACATGTAAAGGGGTGGTTTCCAAATTGGCCCCTCCTTTGATTTAAATTTTCTTTTGGTGGCGTATAGACCTTAACCTTATCACAACAAAATCACCCACTAAAATTCAAATGGGCACTTGGTTGTTTTTCGTAGAAGCATAAAACTGAAATTCTCAAAAAGTCAGAGTTTTTTCCTAAAAGACGAATGTTGTCAAACTAGCAAGGATCATTCATGATGAAACCAAAACTAGGAATTATATGATACAGAAAACATGTAAAAATATCCTGCTATGGTGAGTTGTCAGATATTTACAGACAATTCAACGGCCAGAAGCCATCTCAAGCAATGATATTTTCCAAACAAATGATGTGTTCATCTTTGAATCTTAACTATTGTACACCAAAACTATTTGGATTATAGAAAAAATATAAATCCAAAATATGTGATGGAACATGTTCAAAGAAGAGATCAAATGACCATATGGTCTATACATCAGAATCCATGGCTATGTGTATAGTCCAATCATTATGACTGAAATCTGACAGAAAAGAATAAAACATGTGTTCCAGTTTAGACAGAGTGAATATTTAATCAACGGAGAGGATGTTTGGATTATTCGCTGGTTTATTCCTTTTCAAGATGGCCACCAAAACATTCATTCTACTGCCTAATCAGTTGTCAGATTCCCAGACAACTTTCTTGCAATATCAATAGAATTCAGAGATTGTATGTTTGTTTGTTACTTTGTTTTAACAGCTGATAACATGTACAGATAATGTTTTGCAAGATGCGAGAGTATGAAATGTCTTCCAATAGCAGACTTAGAAAAAATAAGGAAGAAAAACATGATGTGAGGCTTTGAGTTTGTTTTCAAACTGGTAATATTCTAGATTCCCAATAAATCAACTTATTTCATATTTGGATTTTGAAGATTGCTATGATAGCCAAAATAATAAAGTATACTTGTACTAGATGTATGAGCACACATTCTCATAGTTCTTTTACCAACTGGGCAATGGCAGAAGTAACCTATTATTGGATTATTATCATTTTGTGTCGTGTTGTTCTGAATCCAAACATAATATTTAGTCAGAAAATTGTGACAGGAACAAATCTGACAATATTTGAGGTCTTGAGAGTACTGCTACACCCATATTTCATTATCTTTCCGAATTCTGACTTTGCTCTTTTGGTGAGAGCTGGTTGTTTTCACCCTCCGATGAAATATTTTGGTATAACAGAATAATTAGAATGAAAAATCCTGTATTTTACATAAATAGTGTTTGATTAAACTCACATTCTGGATAAATAATTTGTCTTTCCCAATTATAACGATAAAAAAATATCATTTTATTTCAGAAAAAACATTTCATTTTTTGACCCCCTTGCTGTAAATTAGGTTAAGTAATCAACTACATAATTAATAGAGTGATTCAAAGTAATAATTACAAATGTATCTGGGATTGTAAAAAGTTAAAAAGCAGCATAAATCTCACTTCTGAAACAAAAGTTATGAGGGGGCAGGCTCCTATGTATATTTAACATAGCTGGAAATAGTCCCTTAGGTGAAAGGTAAAACATGTTTATCCGGTAAAAGGTGAAACGAAATAAAGAAGTAAATCCAATGAAAAGCATTAAAATATCATGTTAAATAGGATATTTGTATTAGAAAGTCACGATTGACTCCACAGTTGACTTAACAGCTGTATATACAGCATATACAGTATATGGACGAAATTACATTAATACCAAATGAGAGAAAATCCAGCTTCTAGTGAATTAATTCACTCCATATTTCCATGCAATTAAATGGAACATCATAAATGCCTACATGAAGCGGAATAGTGTGATTGATTGCAATGCGGATTCTTGATATAAATATTCTATAAACTTTTGAGTTGTAGGAAGAGACGCGACCTTCCCGATCCTCGGATCTTACACTGGGGACACGACGTTTACGCTCGTCACCAATGGAAGCGAGGCCTTTATATCTTTTACGACCGACGACTTCGTCACAGGTGCTGGTTTCCGGCTGTCCTATTCGATGGTTCAGTCCGATATTCCTAGTAGCATGCCCACATCTCTATCAACACCAGGTAACTATTTCCTTTAGTGAAATACAGATATGTTAACATGTCAGGTAACTATTCATATAAAGTAAACAAAAAACGTATCTCTGACATCACAGGGTAACTAAATTACAAGTTCACAACTCACCACATGGACATTACAAGGTCACAACCCCAACCAAGTAACACACAAACATTACAAGGTCACAACCCCAACCAAGTAACACAGAAACATTACAAGGGCACAACCCAAACCAAGTAACACAGAAACATTACAAGGTCACAACCCCAACCAAATAACACACAAACATTACAAGGTCACAACCCCAGCCAAGTAACACAGAAATATTACAACATCACAACCCCAACCAAGTAACACAGAAACATTACAAGGTCACAACCCCAACCAAGTAACACACAAATATTACAAGGGCACAACCCCAACCAAGTAATATACAAACATTACAAGGTCACAACCCAACCAAGTAACACAGAAACATTGTAAGGTCCCAACTCTAACCAAGTAACAAAGAAACATTAAAAGGTCACAACCCCAACCAAGTAACACACAAACATTACAAGATCACAACCCCAACCAAGTAACACACAAATATTACAAGGGCACAACCCCAACCAAGTAATATACAAACATTACAAGGTCACAACCCAACCAAGTAACACAGAAACATTGTAAGGTCCCAACTCTAACCAAGTAACAAAGAAACATTAAAAGGACACAACCCCAACCAAGTAACACACAAACATTACAAGGGCACAACCCCAACCAAGTAACACACAAACATTACAAGGTCAGAACCCCAACCAAGTAACACAGAAACATTACAAGGTCACACCCCAAACCAAGTAACACAGAAACATTACAAGGTCACAACCCCAGCCAAGTAACACAGAAATATTACAACATCACAACCCCAAACAAGTAACACAGAAACCTTACAAGGTCACAACCCCAACCAAGTAACACACAAATATTACAAGGTCACAACCCCAACCAAGTAATATACAAACATTACAAGGTCACAACCCAACCAAGTAACACAGAAACATTGTAAGGTCCCAACTCTAACCAAGTAACAAAGAAACATTAAAAGGACACAACCCCAACCAAGTAACACACAAACATTACAAGATCACAACCCCAACCAAGTAACACACAAATATTACAAGGTCACAACCCCAACCAAGTAATATACAAACATTACAAGGTCACAACCCAACCAAGTAACACAGAAACATTGTAAGGTCACAACTCTAACCAAGTAACAAAGAAACATTAAAAGGTCACAACCCCAACCAAGTAACACACAAACATTACAAGGTCAGAACCCCAACCAAGTAACACAGAAACATTACAAGGACACAACCCCAACCAAGTAACACACAAACATTACAAGGTCACAACCCCAACCAAATAACACACAAACATTACAAGGTCACAACCCCAACCA
>NW_018404662.1:2580358-2633516 GCF_002113885.1 Mizuhopecten yessoensis
AGTAACACAGAAACATTACAAGGTCACAACCCCAACCAAGTAACACAGAAACATTACAAGGTCACAACCCAAACGAAGTAACAAAGAAACATTACCAGGTCACAACCCCAACCAAGTAACACACAAACATTACAAGGTCACAACCCCAACCACGTAACACAGAAACATTACAAGATCACAACCCCAACCAAGTAACACAGAAACATTGCAAGGTCACAACCCACACCAAGTAACACAGAAACATTACAAGGTCACAACCCCAACCAAGTAACAAAGAAACATTGCAAGGTCACAACCCCACCAAGTAACACACAAACATTACAAGGTCACAACCCCAACAAAGTAACACACAAACATTACAAGGTCACAACCCCAACCAAGTAACACACAAACAGTACAAGGTCACAACCCCAACCAAGTAACACAGAAACATTACAAGGTCACAGCCCACACCTAGTAACACATATACATTACAAGGTCACAGCCCACATCCACACCCAGTAACATATGGATATTACACGGTCACAACTCACACCTAGAAACACAGAAATATTACAAGGTCACAGCTCACACCTTGTAACAAGGAGCATTATATGGTCACAGCCCAAACCTAGCAACACAGAAACATCACATGGTCACAACTAACACTTAGTGACAGTATCATTACAAGGTTACAGCCTACAAGGTCAAAACCCAAACCTAGAAACACAAAAGTATAACAAGGTCACAACTCACACCTAGTAAAACCGAAATATTACAAGGTCACGGCCCACACCTAGTAACACATAGACATTATACGGTCACAACCCCATCCAAGTAACACAGAAATATTGCAAGGTCACAGCGCACACCTAGTAACACGGAGCCTTATATGGTCACAGCCCAAACCTAGCAACACAAAAACATCACATGGTCACAACTAACACTTAGTAACAGTATCATTACAAGGTTACAGCCTACAAGGTCAAACCCCAAACCTAGAAACACAAAAGTATAACAAGGTCACAACTCACACCTAGTAACACAGAAATATTACAAGGTCACAGCCAACAACTAGTAACACAGAAATATTACAAGGTCACAGCCAACACCTTGTAAATTAGAAATATTACAAGGTCACAGCCAACACTTATAATTAGTAAGACTGAAACTTTACGTCACAACCAATACCTATTAGCACAGAATGATAACAAGGTCACATTTAGTAGCATATCTATATTTCTGTTAAAAATTCGATGTAACTGTTGTGATAAAATAGTTCATATAAAAATCGAATGGAACTTTGTAAAAATTGGCGATTCTATTGTAAACACAACAACAAATATGGCGCATTGATGATAATGCACTACATAATTGAAAATCAAAACAAATTTAATGAACCATTTCATTTGAGATCAGCATGATGACAAGAATCGCTTACGTTTTGCAGACGAATATTTTTATGTCTGGATGGACGGATATGTCGATGTTACAAGCAAGGAGTTTATAACGCCAAACGGCACAGTCTTCGACTTGAGCGAGTGGAGTCTTCAGGAAACACATACACGCATGTGTTATGACCCGGTTTTCGATTATGCTGATGCATTTAGCGACACCGATTACTGTCACACATACTGTGAGTCCCCGTGATGCTACAACTAAAACCACGGGATGACCATTTAATCCACTGTGTTACTAACACCTCAGACCTTTGTAAACATTGCTTTCTTGTATTATCAATGTCCTCCCCATTTCGATTTATTTCTGAGAATGAGTAGACATATAAAACTAATTTAGTTTTCGTTCCCTATTTTTATATTTCATTGAAATAGGTGAAAATGTATGTTTTTGAATGTAAACCTACTACATGTCACTTTGTAGAAGATGGAAATAATGTTCAATGGATATAATGTATCGAGAGTATCATATATATTTCGAATATGTAAGTGAGAGTGAGGTACGACAGCGACAGTTCAGAGATCTCTCCTCCTATATTCACAGTGCAATTTTTACAGTTTGGTTTCGAATAACAACAACCGAATGTTGATAATGAGTTATGCCTCCGCTTACAATGTCTGATTCATTTGTCTACTGGTGATAAGAAAGCATGCCATACATATTCTAGCTTGCTACTTTGATATAATACATCTCCAGTACACCCGCAGGTATACTCAAATAGGGAGATATTAGCCAGGTGGCATATGACTAGTAGTTAGCGCCTGATAAGGCAGCCCCGGCGAGTTCCTTAAAAAATGTAGTGATCAATGTATATGCAAAATGTGTTAACTGTATAGCCTGTATACTGTATAACATGAAATATTCGTTGTGTATAAATATTTGTGGTTTTTGTGGTTGTTATTGATCACGAAAATATATACAACGAATTTGAATGATTTACATGTCTACTGTTTGTTAATATGTAGGATGTCCACGAAAGTCTGTACCACCACGAAACGATCTAAATGGCTTCAAACCACGAAGAAAAGTTCCCACGAACTGTTGGTGTTATGCAGTATCTATGTACTGTAAAGCGCTTTAGAGTGGCTTATTGTCGCTAGATGGGGCGCTATATCAAATGTTGTATAATAATATATTTTTTATCTCACCTGTGTCCCGAGCCAGTGTTTTCTAACTAGGCTGTATCAATGTAGCTAGTGTTGGGATTATTAGAGCATTTCTTACGTCTGAAAGTGTAATCGTTAAACTAAAACGGCTGTGTCAATTCAATACCATTTTATTGTGTATACGTACATCATGGCTATCTATTGAATGACGTTAAGTTTCCATACTACTATTTTATTCATTATGGGGAAATGAAATAATTATGTACTGTATAATTGAGCAATAGCCTAGAACATTTCGCTCTCGACGTGGCCTCGTGCATTTATACACTTGGTTGCTTACAGTACTTTGGGGATAATACTCTAGAATGTTTTAGTAATAACTGTAAATAATTAATTTAAGTTGTTCTGCTTTTTATCTTTCTTTTTTTTTATAAGCATTTGACTCTTCTGTCAGAACATACATCGGTATTGGCTCGTCAATTGTGACAATAAATTAGTGAGTTTGTCATGCACAATATATATTAAGTATTCATGGTGGACACTGCTTGCATACTCAAGACTTACAGACTGTAAATAATAACACAGTGATGGGCAATGTTGTTATGCAGTGACAAGTTAGAGTGTAATACATGACTGACAAGTATAATACAGGACTGGCAGTTTCAGTGTAATACATGACTGACAAGTATAATACATGACTGACAAGTGTTATACAGTGACAAGTTCTAGTGTAATATAGAACTGACAGGTATACCACAGTGACGTATTCTAGTGTAATGCATGACTGACATGTTTAATAAAGTGACGAGTTCTAGTGTAATACAGGACTGACAGGTATACTACACTGACGAGTTCTAGTGTAATACAGGACGGACATGTATAATACAGTGACGAGTTCTAGTGTAATACAGGACTGACAGGTATCCTACACTGACGAGTTCTAGTGTAATACAGTACTGACAGGTATACTACACTGACGAGTTCTTGTGTAATACAGGACGGACATGTACAGCACAATGACGGGTTCTAGTGTAATACAGGACTGACAGGTACATTGTAAAATACAGTGACGAGTTCTAGTGTAATACAGGACGGACATGTACAGCACAATGACGAGTTCTAGTGTAATACAGAACGGACATGTATAATACAGTGACGAGTTCTAGTGTAATACAGGATGGAAATATACAACACAATGACGGGTTCTAGTGTAAAACAGGATGGACATGTATAATACAGTGACGAGTTCCTAGTGTAATACAGGACGGACATGTACATTGTATAATACAGTGACGAGTTCTAGTGTAATACAGGACTGACAGGTATACTACACTGACGAGTTCTAGTGTAATACAGGACGCACATGTACATTGTATAATACAGTGACGAGTTCGAGTGTAATACAGGACTGACAGGTACATTGTATAACACAGTGACGAGTTCTAGTGTAATACAGGATGGACATGTACAACACAATGACGGGTTCTAGTGTAATACAGGACTGACAGGTACATTGTAAAATACAGTGACGAGTTCTAGTGTAATACAGGACGGACAGGTACAATGTATAACACAGTGACGAGTTCTAGTGTAATACAGGATGGACATGTATAATACAGTGACGAGTTCTAGTGTAATACAGGACGGACATGTACATTGTATAATACAGTGACGAGTTCGAGTGTAATACAGGACTGACAGGTACATTGTGTAACACAGTGACGAGTTCTAGTGTAATACAGGATAGACATGTACAACACAATGACGGGTTCTAGTGTAATACATGACTGACAGGTACATTGTAAAATACAGTGACGAGTTCTAGTGTAATACAGGACTGACAGGTACAATGTATAACACAGTGACGAGTTCTAGTGTAATACAGGATGGACATGTATAATACAGTGACGAGTTCTAGTGTAATACGGAACGGACATGTATAATGCAGTGACGAGTTCTAGTGTAATACAGGACGGACATGTACAGCACAATGACGGGTTCTAGTGTAATACAGGACGGACATGTATAATACAGTGACGAGTTCTAGTGTAATACAGGATGGAAATATACAACACAATGACGGGTTCTAGTGTAAAACAGGATGGACATGTTTAATACAGTGACGAGTTCCTAGTGTAATACATGACTGACAGGTACATTGTATAATACAGTGACGAGTTCTAGTGTCATACAGAACTGACAGGTATAACACAGTGACGGGTTCTAGTGTAATACAGGACGGACATGTATAATACAGTTACGAGTTATAGTGTATTACAGTGAAGAGTTCTAGTGGGATACAAACTGGCAGGTATAATTCAGTGACTAGTTCTAGTAAAATACAGGACTGACAAGTATAATACAGTGATGAGTGTATAATACAGTGACGAGTTTTTGTGTAAAACAGGACTGACAGGTATAATACAGTGACGCCTTCTAGTCAATTACAGGACTGCAAGGTTTAATACAGTGACAAGTTCTGGTTATTACATGGCTGGCAGGAACACTACAATGACGAGTTCTAGTGTATTACCTGACTGACAGTTAAAATACAATGACGAATTCTAGTGTAATACAGGACAGACAGATATCACACAGTGACGACTTCTAGTGTAATACAGGACGGACAGGTTTAATACAGTGACGAGTTCTAGTGTATAACATGAATGTCAGGTATAATACAGTGACGAGTTCTAGTGTAATACAGAACTGACAGGAACACTACAGTGACGAGTTCTAGTGTATTACCTGACTGACAGTTATAATACAATGACGAATTCTAGTGTAATACAGGACAGACAGATATCACACAGTGACGACTTCTAGTGTAATACAGGACGGACAGGTTTAATACAGTGACGAGTTCTAGTGTATAACATGAATGTCAGGTATAATACAGTGACGAGTTCTAGTGTAATACAGGACGTCCATGTACAACACAATGACGGGTTCTAGTGTAATACAGGACGGACATGTATAATACAGTGACGGGTCTAGTGTAAATACAAGTATGAGTAATACAATGGTGTGTACAGGTGGGAGACAGGGCTTGCTCTTTTAAATAATTTTGTTAAAAATGCGCTGCTGCTTAATTGTATTGTGAATGTGGTGGTAAAATATCATGTTTTATAGCTTAAATAGCATGCATAAATATATTGTGATTAAGTACTAAAGTATTGAGTCTGGTTTTGTAAATACTTCATTTTAATTCAACTGATTTCATTGAGTTGAATGTAGGAAAATGAAATATAAGTATTTATAATTTCCGTATTTCTCCGTGAATTTATCTTTTACATTTATATTTGCGCTTCGTTGTCATTTTGTAACCATGTAAACTTCGTTTCGGGTCATCAGACTTTGAACCGAAAGATGTTGTTACACAAAGTGACCAAAAATAAACAAACAACACAAAAGTCACGTTCCACTCTCG
This sequence comes from Mizuhopecten yessoensis, assembly GCF_002113885.1. NCBI lineage: Eukaryota > Metazoa > Mollusca > Bivalvia > Pectinida > Pectinidae > Mizuhopecten > Mizuhopecten yessoensis. Next base: position 2,586,332 of record NW_018404662.1, read on the forward strand.
TTTGGAATTTGTGGGTGAGAAGTCTATTCTACCATAAAACCATAGCAATCACCTTGGCTCAACATTAAAGCCAAAAGTGAGGTATTTCCAAGCAAGGCGACGGGGGAAAAGGTAGTAGTGAGCCCAAAAGTACTATTTAATACGGAAATAAAAAAAGGTTTTCTAAAATCAAAATGAATTTTGTTTTCGACTGTAACAATTGTGTTAAACGACCAAACCATGGATCAGTGTCGTTGGTTATAAGCAAGCACTCGCTAACCCACTGTCCAGCACGTTCGTTTCCAGCTTACAATGAAATGTCGCTATCAATGTCATCCGGCTGATGTAACACGTGGAGAGAAAGAATCTGCTTTTCAAGCATTTATTGAAGTCAACCAGCAACAGATATTTACGTTTAGTTCCTTTGCCACCTCTCGATGTTTAAAATGTTTCTTTAACAAATCATTTGGTGGCGACATGCCTTCCAGTGCGACCGAATCACACATTTTCGAATTCAACGGACATGCATCCACGAAGTGACATCATTACCAAACAACGTCAATAACCATAATGATAAACCAATTGTTATGTTTTAAATGTTCTTTAATAAATTTTACAATACCAGATATGACAAAAAGTAAGTACGAACTGATAAAAAAAGTCTTTTACGAACATTGTGTCTATGGGCTTTTTCTGCAAAATTCAGTCACAGGTAAATGCAGGTGGTTTGGGCTATTCCACAAGTCGAACATTTCAGTGAACCGCACCTGAAAACAGTTTAGTGCTCAAATATTAGAAAACGTTCTGCGTTTCATTTTTTCATTGTGGTATTAAATGCTGACCCATTCACAACGAGCAACTAATTATGCGTTTAACTAAGCACATCAAATTTAACACAAAAGAATAAACTTGCCTACAGAGTCTTTACAATCAATGACAAGGAGATTCGAATTCAAATTTTACATTTTTAAACCTCAGTGATTGTACGACTGTTCACGACTCTCCAGTAACTTGGAATATACCGAAGTTCGAATTAACCAATAAAGGAATAGATGCCATCAATATTCACATTGTGCGATCTACGTATTGTACACAATACAAATTAAGAAAGTTTTCTATGAAGGTTATATAATTATCGAGTCTTCCATTACCGATTGGAATATGAATTTAAATATACCGACGGGTCCTTTGAAAGATTACGTCAGACAATGGACAAAACTACAGCCCGCTAAATCGGATTCAATTATAGAATTTCAGATAAGGTTAAATCTATCAGGTCCATCATTTAAAAATGATATGCAGCTTGAAGAACAAAAATAAAACAAATGTGTGTTTTCTGTTTCTACAATGATACCGGGGTTACAGTGGTATTATGACACAGTGTACTCCAGACGTACAGAAACCATCTTAAGCATCCTCTCCTCAAACATGTTTCTTCTACCAGGATATTGACTTTTCCACTCTTAACACTCTCATGCATCATACCAAACTAATGAACATCTTCGTTCTCTAATATCTGTACCAAGAAACTAATGGTAGACGATGATATAATTATGTGGATGTAAACCCTTCTTGTGAGAAACACGACAAAGTCCAAGATGAAAATACTTAAGTTAGAAGCGTGAGAATGGTTAAGTTTCTGGGCCCGTATTCATGAAACCGTTCTCATGCTCAAATATGGAATTTGTGCTCAAGCCGAATTTCTTGTTCTACTTATAAATAAACAAATCTTATATTTTCAATGATTTGGAAAAACATTGAAGAGACTTAAACCCGACAACTGTTTTCACTGTTTACATTTGACTTTTTGATCGTTTGACAATATTTAAGCGAGTTACAAAAAAGTAGGTTTGAGCACAGAATCCATGCTTGAGCATGAGAACGGTTTCATGAATACGGGGCCTGGTTGACAATAAAGTGGATGACTTCAATGGCAAGAGATTTCGAGCAGACTGTATGTAAGCAATCCTATGGGACCAACCTGTGGCCTTATTCTGGCCGATTTGTTTTCGTGTCCATGCGGCTGAATTAAATGAAGAGCCTATCAGCACTGGAAACAAAAACCTTGTCATATCGATAGAAAATGTCCAGACTACGTGGATTGTCTGTTTACCTTCTAAACTTGAATCATGGACACTACAGACGCTTCGTTATTAGCTGCCTTCCTCGATCGTTACTTACAATCACCAACAGAGACGGCTTAATACTTCGCTGTACGATAAGCCTTATGATTTCAATTTAGTCTGCCACCACGTGCACACGGCTCACGTACGAACGGGTATTACAGTAGTTTAGCGCCTTGGCAGACTGCAAAAGCATTTAAAGAGCAATGCACGCGAAAAATTCGACATCATCCGACAAGAATTTATATAAAATTATTCATTGTTGATGTTAAATGGTATGCACTCGTGACTAGTGGCTACTTTTCAATGCTAAAATGAAGGTTGATGATACATTTGTACTTCAAAGGAATTAATAAAAGGATAAATCTATATATACAACACACTTGCGATTCATGACACTAGTGAACGAATGTATTAAATGACCCTCGTATATAATGACTTTCGTGATAATTGTCGATTGCTGACGGACAAACTTACTTTTTAATTATGTTCGTACCTTTGTAAGTGTGTTGGTTGTTTCACTGTCACTACCTGGGTCGCGGTTCGAGGACATTATATTTACATGCTGGGTGGCGTCGATCAAACATGGTACATTTAATCATCTGGAATACGCGGTGTTATTCTCTCTGTACTTTTGGAAGTGCATCTATGTAAATCTTTCATATGTTCATATTTTGCTTTAGTTCAAATTTTGAGTTTTGTTAATATGCCATCATATGGTGTTCTCTTCTTTTTTCCTGAATTAAAAGGATATGTATAGTATGCATACCAAGTCGTGTTTGATCGAGGAAACACATATTTTGGGTGGTATGTGTATAATTATGCAGAATGTTATTGTTCAAACGAACAGATACAATACCAGGAGAGAATTTTGTAAACTTGTGTCATATACATGTAGAAGATACTTTCGAGTTAATCAAGCTCATATGACGCTAAAATAAATCTAACAGCGATATTTATGTTTGCCAGTTATGCATACAGGTACTTACATTTAATGACTGATAGACATGATGAATGAAGTTATTTGAATAGTTTGGTATTGACAACTTTCATATTTTATGGAACACAAACGCATGTTCAATTCAATGGATTCGAAAGCCATATATCGTACTTAAGGGTCCATCAATACATTATCTCGTACAGTCGATGCGACGTGTTTTTCGTTGAACACCGGAAAATCTAAGACCCTTTGTTGGACAGAATTGTTTGACCCAATTTCAGGACAGTCGCCCCACATAGGAATCTTCTCTCAGCCGATGATGTCATTCTAAGAAATCGGTATCTTTGGTAAATCGGTATTTATTAGAAAATTCAAATGAAGCTGCAGCTTTGATGGAAATAAAGTCCAACTAAAAGATTTAAGCGAAATTATTTTTCTAAGACATTTTTATTGGAACAATGGAACTAAACAGAAGTCCAAAAAGTATTGGGGATGGACAGATGGGAGCAATCTTCAAGACACACTTTTTCATTAAGCATACATGCATGTCGAGAAACATCAACTGAAATGTCATTTTTCAAAGCTTTTAAAATCAAACAGAAAGACAAACCATGGCGTGTTTGACAGATAAGTGCATGTATTATTCAAAAACATGTTTAGCCGCAATCTTTTTGCCATAATATATTACCTCAATTAGTAAACATTCAGAACTGTGAGCCGGAAAACAAGCAAGAAAACCACCTTCATGAGATGCTTCATTTTTATTCATTTGCTTCGATAAGATATGTCTAACAAACAATTAACTTCAAAAAGTAACAAACAGATAACAATTCATACAAGAGGCCCATGGGCCTAAACGGTCACCTGAGTCTACAATATTTATTTTTGTTGTTGAAATATGTACCAATTTGAGTAAAAAATAGAATAATGTGAACTTAACTTTGTCAGGACCATGAGCTGATCATTCCTAGACCAATTTTAAGTGAGATCGGCCTATTAGAACTTAGTAGCAAAATAGCGGCCATGGCAGCCAAATTGTATTTCTGATTGACCCGAAAAATAACAACACTTTGTCAGGACCATGAGGCGATCATTCCTACCAACTTTCAGTTCAATCGGCCCAGCAGAACTTGACTTTAAGTTTGAAATGTAAAATGTTAACGGACGACGGACGACGACGGACGAAAACGGATAGCAATAGGTCACTTGAGCTAAAGCTCAGGTGACCTAATAAAAAGCTTAATAATTCGTTAAATGTCACAATAGAACAATAACTGCAACACCGCACAAAATAAAGCCAATCGTATAAGTTCTGGTCCCTGGTACATACCAACTGTTGACTAAAGCAGAGAAACATGTCTGTGTATGTCTGTATGACATAACAACACAAACATAAATAGGAACCTTCCGCCTACACGTTCTAGATTCTAAATCTTAAGTCAGTATTTGTACCTCAAGGTTCATACCTTCCACATCATACATTTGAATTGTGTAAGATTTTAGAATCTAGAACGTGTCTGGAAATTCGGGAAAAAATGTTTATGGTATTAAAATAGTCAAAACGTCAAAAATATGTTTGCTTTTTGTTGTATGTGGGTGGATAGGTAGACACATTTTCTGACCTAAAATATTTTTTATGATTAAAGCATGGCTGCAAACGTTTACGATACTCGTGATATAAAAAAGTTGCTATTAAAAGGTAGCGGTACTCCGCGATCTATATGCCAAAACGTGTATGGGTCGGTCGAAATCGGGAATCATACATTTGTTTGCCTGAAAGATACAAATAAATATTACTATCTGAGTAAACTATTTCACTATGGATGAAAGCGGTGGAGCAAATTTACGGGTTTTATAAAAACAAATCGTGTTGCACTGTAGATACATTTAACGTGTTTTTCGGGGATATACGTTTAAATAAATATAAATGTTGTGTGTCCTATAAATGTCAATACGTGTATCACATAAAACGTCTTGTCAATATTAAAGTAAACGTAAGATAGAACACAATAAACTATCACAGACAAAGTACAGAAAATCAACACCTGCTAAAATTACCAAAAAGTAAAAACGAAAACAGTGGTTCACAATGTAAATATATCAACTTCAAGGGACACAACTCGTCATCTCGAAATAGATAACATCGAAATATTTTCGACTAATGAGGTGTTTGTATTAAATATCATAATACATGTACATATGTATATATTTCCTTGAAATCCATATCACGACAGACTAAACTTTGTCATTTTGCCATATGTCTGGGTTATGACAGCCACAAGATAAATTTAAATCCTTGCCAATAAGGCTTCAATAAAATCAACAACAAACAACTGAAATTGTCATTTTGATGGTAATCATATATGTAATGTTTCTCGACTCTCTAATAAATAACAAATAGATTACTTTAAGTGAACACCAAGACCTACATATCCCACAAAATATAATATGCACAAGTAATTCTGATATGTGCAAACTGTTTCAAGAGAATGAAACAAACACAAACCAATTCAAAGTTGGATTTTTTTTAACTCAACAATATTCTCAATGTAATGTTATCTCCTTCTGGAAATCTGGACATTATGGATCAGAGAACAAAAAGAATATTAGAAATATTACAATAAACACCAAAAATGCTACTTTTTTATAAATAACTTCATGCATAACTTTTGCAAAAAGAAATTAATTATTGAACGTAGACAATTGAGAAGTTCGATGACAATAGATTCTTTGCAGTGCTTATATCAGACAACAATAATAAAATCTATTACATGTACTTGTGACTGAGCGAGATTGAGTCATCTTAGTCGAGGGCTGAGATTCTGTAGTATATACCCAACCAAGGCGTAAGCCGAGGTTTGGATGTTACATAATCTTAGCCCGAGACTGAGATAACCCGATCTCGCTCTGTTACAGGTAATTGATTTTGTTTCCTGCACCTTTTAGTTCGAAATAAATGTTAAATTTTGCTTAAGACTACAAGTTTTCTGGCTGGGGCATCAAATAAATATAGCCGCTACACGTCCTTACAAAGAAGACAACTTATTTTACAGTGTAGAATATATTTATCAACAACATCAGATATCTAACAACATCAAAACAATACAACGACAAAACAGAATACTAATAATGCAGATTATCAATTTCAAGAGGTTTACGCACGGATGAATACATTGCATTGTAAAAAATTCTGCGAAATGTCACATAAAGGTACCAGACAGATCTCACGAGATCAAAATATCTAGCATATGGGGTTCGACATGGGATACCTCTGTCTGAGGTGCAAAAAATGATGCGTCTGCACAATTAGAGGGACTTTGAAAAACACTGTATACATGAGTAAATATAGATTAAGGCACACACAAGTAATCATTTAAATTCCACATTTTCCCCATTCATGTGTAATTTATAATGTGGAACATATTGTATATACAACTTCCATGTATTGTATATATGAAAATGAAACCTCCACTACATATACATGTAAACTTGTACTTCATATTGATTATATGTCTAAACACAGATACACCCGCAGTGAAAGCTCTAGGGTAATATATACCGGATATAGTTTATACATTTACGCATTCATGAATACATTAAGTCCTTGATAACAATGTCTTCGTCTACAAAGCTACATTAATAAAACAAACTGGAGATAATTAGTTTTCACAATTTATATACACAATGTATATAGTGTATATATTTGCTATACTAGCTACTTATTATGAAAGTTTGTCTTCACCAAAAACATAGCAACAAGAGTAGCAATAACAACAACAAAAACATAAACAATAACAGTAATAATATCAGTTTAGGAACATTATACCCCTAGTGTATATGTGTTGTACATGTATATCCTAACATGTTTATAATTCACACATTCGACTCACGACACAATGACAAGCAAAAACCATGTGCAAGTTGAATTATTTTTTACAGTAATCACTTTGTTGAAATAAAGATTAGTACTGACAATTTGATTTTAATCAATTTGAAATTACTTGAATGCAAAAACTGTGAAATATATATAGATTCATGCATCATTATGTAAGGAAGTGATGATAAAAGGCATACTCAGTCAATAAAATATACAAAGCTTAAAGTAAAGTTCAACTTTACCTTTTCACCCTCCATAATAAGAACAAATGCATCACTACAGAAATATAAGTACACTGTAGTACACAGCTTGTAATATATATAATTACTACATGTATAGCAGTTTGACCAACAAGTTTCAAGGGACAGTTAGTTAGTTTGAATTTTTTACCATCGGGTGTCAACTAATTTTTTACTGGATGGATGTTTTCCAAGTATACAGTATATTGTAATCTAAAGTCAAAATACTTCTAACATTTAGAATTTCAATGGATGAAAGACAAGTTCATACAACACTAGTTTTAAATTTGGAAATGTTAAACATAATCAAAATGATTGGGAATGGATGACTTTTGATTGTAAATATGCCACTAAACAGAGAAAGAGCTTAAGGGAGACAACTCAATGTGGCCCATGTACCCCGAGTGTTTTCTCGGCAACCACTAGGGGTGTCACAATACGCCAAGAGTGTATCACTATATATTGCAATACAGAATGAATATATTGCGATACGTATCCCAATATATCGTCATAGGAAAGATGTGCTCGATTTTATGATAAGTTGTTGTCAGAATGTTATCAAGCTTAATCATATATAATATGGATCACATAGATCTAAGATTTCTGCCAAAACAACCATCGATAACAAAATATGAACTAATTCCCACCACTATTAAAAGCCTGCTTTATGCTTATTGGCATATATCTGTTAGAATTTGTAGCAATTTGCAAAGTTAAATTACCAAGCAGAATGAGATACATAAAAATAAGCTGTTAAAAAATATTTGTGATACACCAAAATTTCATCTCTGTATTGTGGTACAATACGATATACCCGTGTATTGCGATATACCGTTTTTCTGATATATTGTGACAGCCCTAGCAACCACCCGCAGAAAGTCCAAAAAATATCCTTTTAACACAGGTGGTCTCTTAATACAGGTTCGGTTTACAATGAAATAACTCAAATGGGGAACATTAAAAATGGTCTCTCAACACAAGTGGCCTCTTAATTGAGGTGCTTCCTAACAAGTTTGATTGTATTTTACTAAATGTAGGCAACCTCAAGAAAAATATGAAGGATTTATTGTAAACCATGTTTGATTTCACAAAATGTAAACAGCAACATGGTTTTGTTCATGTACATATTTCCATCAAACCAAGAATAAAGTGTTTTTCTGTACAGCAGCACAAAACAAGTTTTCATTCAAACACCAATGACATCATGATAACAATGATAATACATATATGTATAAGTGATAAAGTTATACCAAACGTAAGATTTCTCAAACTCTTAAAATGGAAGATTTATGAATATGAAAATCAATAACATTTAACTTTGATCACAGTTCTAGTTTAAATATTTGACAATATATATAGTTAAACAACGTGTTCTGTTTCCCTATATCCGTCACCTTTGGTCTAAGGGGTCACACATTTCAGTAAACACCTTTGGTCTAAGGGGTCACACATTTCAGTAAACACCTTTGGTCGAAGGGGTCACACATTTCAGTAAACACCTTTGGTCTAAGGGGTCACACATTCCAGTAAACACCTTGCAGATCCTCAAGTTTGAATCATATCACAAACCTCTCATAGGAATTTTACTCTCATCATTAAACCTACTATTAAAAGCTGCCACCTAGAAGTCGCTTTTGTACATTCTTCAAGTTCCGACTTGTCTCCAGATTGTCAACAGCGGCAACAGATATATTCTCACAAAATGACACATCCAATGTACGCAGCCTGCTTGAATACTCTTTAAGAAACTGGATACTCTTATTGGTCAGTTTATCACACTTGGAGATGTCAAGGCTTGTCAGCCGGGGTAGTCGCTTGGCAACACATTCTATGGCATCATCAGTCAGGGCCGCACACTGAGCCAAGCTTAGGTGCTCAAGGCTGGGATTGTTGGAGGTCACTGAGTGCACTGTCAAGTCTGTAATCTGAACCATACTCAAGTTCAATGACCTAAGTTCTTTGAACTTGACAACTTGCGTCAATCCAGTGTCTGTTATTTTGGGACATGCAGACAAATCCAGTTCACGTAGAATTGAAAGATTTTTCAGGGTACAAACCTCATTGTGTCTGGACACAAGCTTCTCCATTTCTCCAGATTTGTTCTTCAAATGGATATTTCCTGTGGGTTTTCGGAATATTTCTGTGCTATTGTATTTCCGTGTACATCGACATTTTCCGTGTTCGTCGTGTTCATGTGAATCCTGTGACTCTCCATCTGTTCTCTCATATCCCAGGAGTCCAAGGTCTGTGATCTCTTTACACCAAGCTAGTCGTAGGTATCTCAGATGTTTCAAATTCTTTGACATGGTGACCAAGCTGTGATCTGTAAGTGGGAAGCAGGACCCTAAATCAAGATGCACAAGGTGTGTGACCACTTTACACATAGACAGGATGAAACTGTCGGTGACACTAGGGCAACAGTTAAGATTGAGATGCACCAGTGGAATGTTGATATTACCACAGAGGCCTTCAATGAGGCCTTGGGAGGTCACAAGGTAGTTCTCCGAAAGGTCCACCAGCTCAAGACAGGGCAGATGCTTCAACTGCTTTATGGAATGATCAGACACCCTTCTGCATTTTCCAAGTTTTAAGTTCTCCAAAACCAAAAGGTTTTTACTCATCAAGTTTATAGCACCATCTGTGAGATCCACACATCCCTTCAAGTCAATCGTCTTCAATTTTGATTGATACTTGCAAATGACAGAAATTCCTGAATCAGAAATATCCTTGCAACAGACCAGAACCAACTCCTCTAATTTCAAACCTTCCAGTGTCACTAGGGTCTCTAATGCATCATCAGTTAATGCCGTTCTACTCAAATTCAACAATTTCATTTTGGGACTTTGAAGTTTTAGATACTCAAGAATATTGTCAAATGTCAACAGTGTGCTACTGGCACATTTTGTCTTGCCCCTGGGCATGTAGGATGAACTGTTGAAGGTAAGTTGTGCAGATCCTAGAGACAGAGAGCTCAAATTAGGGCACACTGTTACAATACGATTGAATGTAGAATCTGACATGTAACGAATGGCAGACAAATCAAGGTTTTGCACAGATCCTAGTACAGACTTTAGTTTCTGCATGTCTCCATTCATCTCCAGCAGTTTTCCTGACATAAAAAGTGAGTTACAACAGCTGAGATTCAAGCTGACCAGATTGTTACACTTGGATAATAACTCTACGAAGGTGCTCTCTGTGATGTTACTGGACTTTAGAGACAGACTCTGCAATGATTGACTGAGCTGCTCACATGACTTAAGTATAATGACCTTAGAGTTCAGTGAGTTGTCGAACTGGTCTACTATTAGGTGAGGTAGGTTGCGTCTGGTGATCTGTGGTGTTCTGTCATTAGTGGTTAGGGCATGGAAGTGTAGAACAACATCGTCTTGGAGGATAGGGTCCAGAGATGCTTCGTACCAAATACTATTAACCAATGCAGCCTCCTTCCTGTCGGAAACACTCAGGAAGCGCATCACATGGGTGACAACCTGATCAAAGAAAAGCAAATCTTTTACCATTATGGTTAAACAAAGAAAAAAGGACATTTTTATTTCATTGATTGATCATGATCATCTGTCATGTTTTTCAGTAGCAGAAGGAAACCCATTTGTTTTAACATTTTCTACTTGTCACAAAACTTTAGCAAATAAAAACAATCCAAGTTTGGCCTTGTGACCTATGAATGTGAATCTCGATACTTGATGTATTTTAATATCTTTCCTAATGAGAGGGGTATAGTATTAGGTATTAAAGGAGTTGATTTGAACAACCAAAAATATTCATAGGATCAAATTTGTGCTTTTATTGATCCAGTACATACGTCCTCTAAGGGCGGAAAAATACCTGATACATGTACGTCGTTTACTTTATTGGCTGCAATCAGGACATAAATCCTGGATAAATGCATTGAGAAAATTTGATTTTCAAATTCAATGGTCACAGTATACGTTGTTATTTTCCTGAAAGAACCAAAATTATCCCGTTTTTAGGTTAGGAAGTCTCACTTGGGAGGTAGCTTGGCAATCGTATGACTTCTTAAGTCAAAAGGAAATCATGCTTATGTATCAGGAGAAAGAGAAATGCAACAGCCAGACTTGGGTTCAAACCTGGGATCCTCTGAACTCTAGATGGACGCTCTACCAATTGAGTACATGCTCAAATCTTGAGGACGAAATTTTTCATGAATACGACTTGAGCGTGAGAACGAAATCAGTGAGTACAAGACAGAAAACATGAGCATAAAACACCAAGTTTGAGCATGAGAACGGTTTTATGAATACGGGCCCAGGTCTCCAACGATTGATCACCAAGTAAATTTTTGCTACACTTACAACTCAGTTTTTTTCTTTCAATAATCATAGAAAATTGCATATTCCCATTTAGGAATTCAAACATCTGTGTTGGTGATAAACTTCATAATACATTGGACAATTTGTTTTTGGTGAATTTGATTAACTATGCACCACCTAAGATAATCTAATGGACAGTTATGATTAAGTTCAATTAACGCGTTGTCGACTATATCTAATTTAGAATGTACCCACTTGTGATTTTCTGACAAAAGGATTTAAAATCACTGTAATAATTGCAAGAGGAGCAGGTGGAATGGATTCATATCAAATTGTAAAAAAAAAAAAAAAAAAACTCAAAAGTTTTTCTTCCAAAATGATGTTGATATATATCTTACACAACTCAATCGGTTAATGTAAATGTCATTAATTATTTTGATATCTATTGTGATTTTTTTACCTAGACACATGACCACTTTACACAATTTTAACCTGTCACGTCAGAGCTCGAGGACGCTGACAGATAAATTTTGGTCATGTGTACTGTTTGAGATGTTCTGATACTTACATGCCATGTTTCAACTTTTTGTATCCTGCATATTGCCGATTTTATATTGTATGAATATTAAGACGTTTTTGTCTTAGGAAAAAAGCCCCAAAACATCATGTTCTTTGTTAATGAAAAAACAGGTTACCTAAAATTAAATGTATAGAATTCATACAGATCCCACTGTTATACTTGTGACAGGAAAGAGAATAGTGTGCTTCGAACCCGCGATCCCTTGATTCCTGGTAGGACACTCTACAACTGAGCTAAAGGCACATTCCCACTAGCTCGAAGCCGACCGTAATCATATGTATTAATTATATAATTAAAATCTGCCACATATTAGGGTTGTCACAATAATGAATATATCAGAAAACAGGTATATCGTAATACACAGGTATATCGTATCGCACCACAATACAGAGATGAAATATTGCTGTAACACAATATTTCAGCAATATTTTTCAAAAGCATATTTTTATGTATCTGCTTGTTGTTTTAACTTTGTAAATTACTACAAATTCTAACAAATATGCCAATAAGCATAGAGCAGGTTTTTAATTGTTCAAATTTTGCAATTGATGGTTGTTTTGACAAGAATCTTAATTTATGTTATCCATTATTATTATATATGAATAAGTTTGATAACATTCCGACGACAGCTGATTATAAAATTCTGTATTGCAATATATCGTGATACACTCTTGGCATATTGTGACACCCCTACCACATACCAAACACTTCAGTCTCTAAATAAGAAATTACTGAAGCAAATATAAACATTCAGGTCCCTCTGCACAAATGACTACACATACGCTATACTGACATGGGCCATTGCTTGGGTATGCTGTGACCCATATATCAGTACTGCGTATACGTATTGCCTATGCGTGTAACGAACCCCTGTGATCAGCCAGTTAGCCATATATTTGTCTATAGGATCAACAATAGACAACACAGAAGCTTCAGTGAGGTTTCTGACAATATAAAGCGTTTGATTAAGTCCTGGTCGCGTAAGAAATGCAATATGCAAACCCATTCTACTTCGCGAAACTTAACCACAATCCTACAAATCTTACATAAAGATGATAAACATGTCAGCTGATGATCAACACTGTAACGTTATACAACCCTTTGCCGAGCATAACTAGCATACCGATACATTGTGATCAGCCTCATCAGGCCTACTGTACGCTCTATCTACCACAGTAATGCATGGTTGTCACCTCACCTCCACTGGTAGTCGCGAGGCCATCACGTCGTCCATCCTTTGGAGCTTTCTGCAGATCTACACCAACATCGTCATGGCTGTGTGGTCAAGTCATAAGCCTTGTCGTGATCCGTATTGGACACTGGAGCTGCAACGGTCTTATTGATTCGCTCACGCAATTATGTTAACAGGTGTATCTTTGGTTTTGTTTCACTTCAATGTGAATGACTTTTATTATAAAAATATATAAAGTAGAAATCAGTGTTATACTTGCTTATTTAATCATGCTTTAAATAAAGCAAAATTATTGTTTTCATTTAGCAGTAGCAATTTTCGTACAGTTCTGTGGCCGATTTGGGCCACATCCAAATACAGTTGTAAAATGATTCTACAAAGCATTTCTTGTGACAGTTGTTTGGATCATTCCAATCAAGCGTTCAAATGATGCAGTAAACCAAAATTAAAAACGCCAAAATAATTAAATATTCCGGCATATCCCGCAAGTTGGGCTCCTTTATAAAATTCTTTAAAATTAGCCCTATTAGTCTACTGTAAATGTTGATAATTTGTGATTAGAAACAACTTTTCATGAGAAAGTACTGTATTTCATTTATTTTTCTTACAAACTACAACATGTTTATTTTCTTTAAACGCTAACTTCTACACGTACTGAACTCCTCAACTTGTTTTCTACAAAATGTAGCTCATTATTAAAAAAAGGAGTTTGGCATATCAATCATGAACACATATCTAGTATTGCATATCAGTTGATCGCGTATACGTATTAAGTGAAGTTTTATTTTTACCGAGGCCCAAGCACGCATAGCACGCATATCCCACTGAGTGCCCACTTCCTTATATGGGAAGAAAAATCAACAAAATCTTGTATACACAACGAAAGTATCCAGGTAATGTCCTTTCTGACTAACTAATGCATAATTAGTATGTTTGAATTCCATTGGTCGTGTTAACGTTGTACCTGTTGGGAATTTCTCAATGATCGGCCAGAACGGGAAATACCAGTGTACTTTCGTTTTGTATATAATATATAGAAAGCCGAAATGACTTCGCAACACGGTCTTCGGATCTCCACATTTACTAGGGAAGCCATGTCTGTCAGACTGGCGACGAAAGGTTTTTTCAACTCTTTTGTTCCTAATGTTACTCGAGAATATACGAGGCAACACCACTCAGTAACACGGAAGTCTTTACCATTGGCACCGGCTTTATTTGGTATCGTATAATACAATGAACTCGTGTATATCTATCTAAGTCATGTACACTGTACATGTGCATGTATGTTACTTAACATGTTTCTGAGTCTGTTCTAGTACAGTCGATATTTCCCCTTAATAAGTAACATATTGATAATGTATTTGTTTGACGACGTATCTACATTATTGTAAGTACACTTGTAATAGTAATTCGATAGTACTAGTGTTGTCATTGTGTACGCCGTCCCCATATATACATATGTATGTAGTGTTATTGGATCTACCTCCAAAGTACAACACCATACTGGCATACACAGTTACTTTGCATATTACACAATCTACAAACAATTAGCCATTGTCGGACGTAATGTGGTCTAAAATACGTATTGAAATATCGACCACGAGGTACTTAAACAACTATTGCATTTGTCACACTTTACCTTGCACTATATATATTACTCCAGACTAACAATAACAGCGCTAGCAAGATGGAAATATTTGATTCCTTTGTTAAGACAAGATCGCTTCTTATTGAGCGACAGTATATATGTACATATGTATATAGAAATTACTAAATGATTGAGAAACCTTGATTAAACCGGAGTTATGTGCGGATATGGCCGCCTATAACATACCATCATCAGTGGCTTGAATTCATATTAAATTAAAGTTAGAATATGTGATAGTTTGATAATCATCGAAACTGAAAACAAAATATAATAAACAAAAATGTTAGTATTTCTGCACGCTTTTTCATGGAATATTTAAATTTAAAATATGTCATTGCATTGCATTAGGCTGATAAACGCTCGATGAAAAAGAAATCTTATTTCTGATATAACCCCAACTATTTATGTGATAGTGTGGACGTATTCTGATACATTTGATACTGAAAAATGTCAAAAAAAAAAAAAGATATCGAGGTCGTTTATAGGCAATTAACTTGCTCAGATTTCACATCGATTTAGAACACTTCCGATGGCTTTTGTTGTTATTTATAAGTAAGCAATTGTGGGCTTTCAAAATATGTCATTACTATGTATCTTATTTGTTTTCTAGGAAGCCCTGCTGCGTCTTTCTCAAGTAAACCTGGTAAAGCTTTTAACGTAGGTATATACACAGTATATATGGTAACAAAACTCGCTGGTTACATTGACTACATATATTCGAATCAAGCTTTCATTATTGTATCGGAACAAATAAATTGGAATGTATCATAATCTATGTATAATTGATCATGTTACATACGAGGATTAAAAGCCATTGAAATAATTTTGGTCTTACATGCATATCATGTAATTGGTGTTGCATGGTGACGAGACACACATTACATGGTGACGTGACGAGACACACATTGCATGGTGACGAGACACACATACGCATTAAAATAATCTTGGTCTTACATGCATATCGTGTAATTGGTGTTGCATGGTAACGAGACACACATTGCATGGTGACGAGACACACATACGCATTGAAATAATCTTGGTCTTACATGCATATCGTGTAATTGGTGTTGCATGGTAACGAGACACACATTGCATGGTGACGAGACACATACGCATTAAAATAATCTTGGTTTTACATGCATATCATGTAATTGGTGTTGCATGGTGACGGGACACACATTGCATGGTGACAGACAAGCACACGAACTGAACCATCACCATA
The DNA here is from genome assembly GCF_002113885.1 of Mizuhopecten yessoensis. NCBI lineage: Eukaryota > Metazoa > Mollusca > Bivalvia > Pectinida > Pectinidae > Mizuhopecten > Mizuhopecten yessoensis. The sequence continues at coordinate 2,602,421 of NW_018404662.1, forward strand.
ATGTACAATTTGCATTGCAGACTTTAACTTTGTGCAGATTTAAAATCTAAAACATGCACATGAACAATATTTGATGTATATCAATATATTCTCTGTTATAGGTTTGTGTGGAAGGGAACATCGCTAGTGGGAAAACAACGTTTATACAGCACTTGGAGAAAATTGGAGATATTGACGTAAATATTTTCTTATTTGAGATATATCATTAACTAATTAAAAGTAATGAATAAAGAGGACCTCAAATGAATTCACACTGCATTCATTGATTATGACGACTTTAATTTTGAACAGTGTGTACAAATCATGACTGTGCATGTAATATCACACATTTTGCCTATTATGAAAAAACTAAATCATTTATATAAAAAAAACGTACATCAAGGACTATAACTTTTATATAAAACTTATCCAGATTTAAATTATTTCCTAAAAATGTTTATAAAAATCTATACAATTTATGTTTCAAGTACACATCAAGTTAAAACATTTTCATAGAATAAAGATGTTGTTTTCGTAATATTTGCTTTTCACCAATGTGACAGGGGTTTCAAAGGGTTATAATATTAATGTGACAAAGGTTCCAATGGGTTCCAATATTGATGTGACAAGGGTTCCAATGGGTTCCAATATTAATGTGAAAAGGGTTTCGAATGGGTTCCAATATCAATGTGACAGGGTTCTAATGGGTTCCAATAATGATGTGACAAGGGTTCCAATGGGTTCCAATATTAATGTGACAAGGGTTCCAATGGGTTCCAATATAAATGTGACAGGGTTCCAATGGGTTCCAATATCAATGTGACAAGGGTTCCAATGGGTTCCAATATCAATGTGACAGGGTTCCAATGGGTTCCAATAATGATGTGACAGGGTTCCAATGGGTTCAAATAATGATGTGACAAGGGTTCCAATGGGTTCCTATAATGATGTGACAAGGGTTCTAATGGGTTCCAATATCAATGTGACAAGGGTTCCAATGGGTTCCAATATCAATGTGACAGGGTTCCAATGGGTTCCAATAATGATGTGACAGGGTTCCAATGGGTTCAAATAATGATGTGACAAGGGTTCCAATGGGTTCCTATAATGATGTGACAAGGGTTCTAATGGGTTCCAATATCAATGTGACAAGGGTTCCAATGGGTTCCAATATCAATGTGACAGGGTTCCAATGGGTTCCAATAATGATGTGACAGGGTTCCAATGGGTTCAAATAATGATGTGACAAGGGTTCCAATGGGTTCCTATAATGATGTGACAAGGGTTCTAATGGGTTCCAATATCAATGTGACAAGGGTTCCAATGGGTTCCAATATCAATGTGACAGGGTTCCAATGGGTTCCAATAATGATGTGACAGGGTTCCAATGGGTTCAAATAATGATGTGACAAGGGTTCCAATGGGTTCCTATAATGATGTGACAAGGGTTCTAATGGGTTCCAATATCAATGTGACAAGGGTTCCAATGGGTTCCAATATCAATGTGACAGGGTTCCAATGGGTTCCAATAATGATGTGACAGGGTTCCAATGGGTTCAAATAATGATGTGACAAGGGTTCCAATGGGTTCCTATAATGATGTGACAAGGGTTCTAATGGGTTCCAATATCAATGTGACAAGGGTTCCAATGGGTTCCAATATCAATGTGACAGGGTTCCAATGGGTTCCAATAATGATGTGACAGGGTTCCAATGGGTTCAAATAATGATGTGACAAGGGTTCCAATGGGTTCCTATAATGATGTGACAAGGGTTCTAATGGGTTCCAATATCAATGTGACAAGGGTTCCAATGGGTTCCAATATAAATGTGACAGGGTTCCAATGGGTTTCAAAAAGAATATGACAAGGGTTCCAATGGGTTCCAATAATGATGTGACAAGGGTTCCAATGGGTTCCAATATTAATGTGACAAGGGTTCGAATTAGTTCCAATATTAATGTGACAAGGGTACCAATGGTTTCCAATAATGATGTGACAGGGTTCCAATGGGTTCCTATAATGATGTGACAAGGGTTCCAATGGGTTCCAATATTAATGTGACAAGGGTTCCAATGGGTTCCAATATAAATGTGACAGGGTTCCAATGGGTTTTCAAAATGAATATGACAAGGGTTCCAATGGGTTCCAATAATGATGTGACAAGGGTTCCAATGGGTTCCAATATTAATGTGACAAGGGTTCGAATTAGTTCCAATATTAATGTGACAAGGGTACCAATGGTTTCCAATAATGATGTGACAGGGTTCCATTGGGTTCCTATAATGATGTGACAAGGGTTCCAATGGGTTCCAATATAAATGTGACAGGGTTCCAATGGATATCAAAATGAAAATGACAAGGGTTCCAATGGGTTCCAATATCAATGTGACAGGGTTCCAATGGGTTCCAATGTGACAGGATTTTCATACACGTGTATGTGGACCATTTGAATTTTCTGATAGACAAATAACAATTTATCACACGTTACACAGTTTATTGAAGAACAAGGGAAACAGTCCAATCTTCTGGAAGGACATGTTATGTTGGGAAGTGAATTATTAGTGAGTATTAAATAAATAGCACATTACTTTTATAAATAGGACATTACTTAATATACATGTATTAGTGTATGTTACCTTACATTTTATACATACTTTTTATGTAAGAGTTATCTCTCTTTAGCTAGTACATTTTGTACCTATGGTTTATGTATACTTATATGTATTATTTGTAATCGGTATTAGATTTAAAATAAAATAAAAAGTTACCTTTTCTAATTGAAAAAAAATGAAAGCATTAAACAGATATTAAGGGATTAAATGTTCATTTAGCATCCATTGAACTTTAAAATCTATTTTACACAATTTCTATGGAGATAAATTTCTTAATTGCAGCAAGGTAGGCTACACTTCAATTGTTGCCATCGTTGTCATAAGACCAATTAATACTACATTTTTTTTCATGAACCATACATACTATATTTCTATATGACCTAAATGTTATATTTTGTCTTATGACCTATACAAAGAATATTTTGCGAAGAAAGAATATCAAATATTAACCTTATTCACTTAATTAGCCAAAAGAGAATCAATTCGAATCTGGTTGCGTTTTTGATTGTGTTTCAGGGGAAAATTTATGAGGATCCGGCAAGATGGTCATTTACGTTACAGAACTATATACAGCTGACAATGTTAGAACAACACATTCGAGTCTCAGTAAGTAATTGGAACTATTATCTTAGTAACATTCGAGTCTCAGTAAGTGGTTGGAACTATTATCTTAGTAACATTCGATTCTCAGTAAGTGGTTGGAACTATTATCTTAGTAACATTCGAGTCTAAGTAAGTAGTTGGAACTATTATCTTAGTAACATTCGAATCTCAGTAAGCAGTTGGAACTATTATCTTAGTAACATTCGAGTCTCAGTAAGTAGTTGGAACTATTATCTTAGTAACATTCGAGTCTCAGTAAGTGGTTGGAACCCTTATCTTAGTAACGTTCGAGTCTCAGTAAGTGGTTGGAACTATTATCTTAGTAACATTCGAGTCTCAGTAAGGGGTTGGAACTATTATCTTAGTAACATTCGAATCTCAGTAAGGGGTTGGTACTATTATCTTAGTAACATTCGAGTCTCAGTAAGCAGTTGGAACTATTATCTTAGTAACATTCGAGTCTCAGTAAGTAGTTGGAACTATTATCTTAGTAACATTCGAATCTCAGTAAGCAGTTGGAACTATTATCTTATTAACATTTGAGTCTCAGTATGTAGTTGGAAATATTATCTTAGTAACATTCGAGTCTCAGTAAGTGGTTGGTACTATTATCTTAGTAACATTCGAGTCTCAGTAAGTGGTTGGTATTATTATCTTAGTAACATTCGAGTCTCAGTAAGTGGTTGGTACTATTATCTTAGTAACATTCTAGTCTCAGTAAGTAGTTGGAACCCTTATCTTAGTAACATTTGAGTCTCCCTTAGTAGTTTGAACCCTTATCTTAGTAACATTCGAGTCTCCTTTAGTAGTTTGAACCCTTATCTTGGTACCATTCGAGTCTCCCTTAGTAGTTGGAACCCTTATCTTAGTAACATTCGAGTCTCCCTTAGTAGTTTGAACCCTTATCTTAGTAACATTCGAGTCTCCTTTAGTAGTTTGAACCCTTATCTTGGTAACATTCGAGTCTCCCTTAGTAGTTGGAACCCTTATCTTAGTAACATTCGAGTCTCCATTAGTAGCTGGAACCCTTATCTTAGTAACATTCGAGTCTCCCTTAGTAGTTGTAACCCTCATCTTAGTAACATTCGAGTCTCCCTTAGTAGCTGGAACCCTTATCTTAGTAACATTCGAGTCTCCCTTAGTAGTTGGAACCCTTATCTTAGTACCATTCGAGTTTCCCTTAGTAGTTGGAACCCTTATCTTAGCAACATTCGAGTCTCCCTTAGTAGCCGGAACCCTTATCTTAGTAACATTCGAGTCTCCCTTAGTAGTTGGAACCTTATCTTAGTAACATTCGAGTTTCCCTTAGTTCTTGGAACCCTTATCTTAGTAACATTCGAGTCTCCCTTAGTAGTTGGAACCCTTATCTTAGTAACGTTCGAGTCTCCCTTAGTAGCTGGAACCCTTATCTTAGTAACATTCGAGTCTCCCTTAGCAGTTTGAACCCTTAACTTTGTAACATTCGAGTCTCCCTTAGTAGTTGGAACCCTTCTCTTAGTAACATTCGAGTCTCCCTTAGTAGCTGGAATCCTTATCTTAGTAACATTTGAGTCTCCCTTAGTAGCTGGAACCCTTATCTTAGTAACATTCGAGTATCCCTTAGTAGCTGGAACCCTTATCTTAGTAACATTCGAGTCTCCCTTAGCAGTTTGAACCCTTAACTTTGTAACATTCGAGTCTCCCTTAGTAGCTGGAACCCTTCTCTTAGTAACATTCGAGTCCCCATTAGTAGTTGGAACCCTTATCTTAGTAACATTCGAGTCTCGCTTCGTAGTTGGAACCCTTATCTTAGTAACACTCGAGTCTCCCTTAGTAGTTGGAACCCTTATCTTAGTAACATTCGAGTCTCCCTTAGTAGTTGGAACCCTTATCTTAGTAACATTCGAGTCTCCCTTAGTAGTTGGAACCCTTATCTTAGTAACATTCGAGTCTCCCTTAGTAGTTGGAACCCTTATCTTAGTAACATTCGAGTCTCCCTTAGTAGTTGGAACCCTTATCTTAGTAACATTCGAGTCTCCCTTAGTAGTTGGAACCCTTATCTTAGTAACATTCGAGTCTCCCTTAGTAGTTGGAACCCTTATCTTAGTAACATTCGAGTCTCCCTTAGTAGTTGGAACCCTTATCTTAGTAACATTCGAGTCTCCCTTAGTAGTTGGAACCCTTATCTTAGTAACACTCGAGTCTCCCTTAGTAGTTGGAACCCTTATCTTAGTAACATTCGAGTCTCCCTTAGTAGCTGGAATCCTTATCTTAGTAACATTCGAGTTTCCTTTAGTAGCTGGAACCCATATCTTAGTAACATTCGAGTCTCCCTTAGTTCTTGGAACCCTTATCTTAGTAACATTTGAGTCTCCCTTAGTAGCCGGACCCTTATCTTAGTAACATTCGAGTCTCCCTTAGTAGTTGGAACCTTATCTTAGTAACATTCGAGTCTCCCTTAGTAGTTGGAACCCTTATCTTAGTAACATTCGAGTCTCCCTTAGTAGCTGGAACCCTTATCTTAGTAGTCTGATTAATGAAGTGGTTTCAAAGTCAACTTAATACTTTGGATCATAAAGAAGTGAAACAATCACTAGAAAGTACATCAGTATGTTCATGTTCTGCTTCAAGAACTGCATTACATTCAATATCTGGTATCTAGCCTTTTTTAGCAATACTTCGTCTGTCATTTTGAAATACGTAAACCTTGGTAATTATGAAATACGTTTACCTTGGTAATTATGAATACGTATACCTTGGTAATTATGAAATACGTATACCTTGGTAATTATGAAATACGTATACCTTGGTAATTATGAAATACGTATACCTTGGTAATTATGAAATACGTATACCTTGGTAATTTTGAAATACGTATACCTTGGTAATTATGAAATACGTATACCTTGGTAATTATGAAATACGTATACCTTGGTAATTATGAAATACGTATACCTTGGTAATTATGAAATACGTATACCTTGGTAATTATGAAATACGTATACCTTGGTAATTATGAAATACGTATACCTTGGTAATTATGAAATAGGTATACCTTGGTAATTTTGAAATACGTATACCTTGGTAATTATGAAATACGTATACCTTGATAATTTTGAAATACGTATACCTTGGTAATTTTGAAATACGTATACCTTGGTAATTACGAAATACGTATACCTTGGTAATTATGAAATACGTATACCTTGGTAATTATGAAATACGTATACCTTGGTTATTATGAAATACGTATACCTTGGTAATTATGACGATACTATCTATATATTAAGGTGATGTTTTCGCATTTTAATCAGAATCCGTTTACACAAAACATTTCCACTTTCCAGCAAAAACCGGTGAAAGTGTTGGAACGGTCCATCAACAGCGCCCAGTTATGTTTTATGGAAATGTTTTATAGAAGGTAAGTTTTATTATGATATCACTTATTTTGAAGATATTTGAATATATTTTAAAATTGAAATGTTTGAATTTTATATTGATATTTGATTAAAACATTTGAAAGATTACAGAGTTGGACAAATTGAACAATGACGTTTGTCATGAATGCAATTTCCCTTTTTTTTTATTTCAGTGGCAAGATGACTGATATGGAATACGTTATTCTCAGCAAATGGTTTGACTGGATAAGAAAAGCAAAATGGTTTGACTGGATAAGAAAAGCACATAACCTGAATATTGGACTTACTGGTATGATGTTTTGCCTCTGATACTGATATTATGAACAAAACAGAGCATCATGATATAAGTATAAAGTTACACGGCATAAAAGCACAGATCTAGAGTGCTAGAAAGAAAGTACGCTATATCAATAAGATATGTTTACCTAAGGCATGACACACTTCCAAGTGGCACAGTTACATATAACATATGATACATACTAGTATGCTAATATGTGTATGTTTAATGACCAAGAACTGAAGCAGGCACAATTAATGTGCATCGAGAGTATACAAAATATTAATATTCTAGTTGATAAACAAATGCAATGGAAAAGAAAATGAGATGTGATGTATAATGCAGTCTTTCTTAAACATTTTTACAGAATATTTCATCTCAGCCGGTGCCATGATATCTTCATGTTTGACTAAAGGCTATTTGTACGCTTGATTTACGTTTTCAACAGTATCTACTTAAGCAGTATGTTCCAGATCAGTGATTTAATGAACAACTAATACGGAATATATACACGGAGTGTTTTGGTCTTGTTCACGTAAATAAACATATACATGGTTTCCGTGACTGCTCAGTCACTCTGTCTGATCTTCTTATAACTTACATAAAACACCCAACGAGTGCCACAAATAAAACCGGAGCAGAACATCTGATTTCGACGTTCCTGTAGTTAAGGAGTTTCCACCCTTCGTAATACACATGTTTTTCTTTTCGTATTTTCGTGTCGTCATTTCCGTATTGCGTATCGGGCATTCCATTACCGTGGTGTAAATTATAGTAACACCGGGTAAACAATAGTACATGTGCGTGACGATGATATGTCAACACCCGATATCGAGACTTAACTTGGAAATGTGTAATCACACGTACTTCAGAAATAAAGCTTATGATACAAAGACATTAATTAACTCACGGGCAAACACTGACATATGATCAGACGACTTCCAAGAAGGTCGTATATGAGGCGCATGGAATGCAGACTGATGTGTTTTGTTTACCGACCTCTCCTGTACGTATCACGTGCTAACAGTAGTTCACAAGCTCTTGGTCGCTACGACTTTTGTTGTCGAGCGAGTTACGCTCTGTCAGATAAATCGGTTCACAAATGCAATTACAATAACTCTGTTAAAAAGTGGTTTGTAAAATATCAAGATCCCTATAAAATGCAAGTGCATGTGCGTGCACGTAATAACGGCATACCATGCGATAGCCTATGGTTACATATGTACCTGACATGTTAATATACCATGCGTAAGCAGGCTATGGAATGATGTCCAAAGTGTACATGATTGAGAGTAATTTTGTTCCATAAAAGAACAGTAAATTGACAATTAAATCTAGTAATTTAAATTACTTCCGTCGTTTTTTGGTATAGTAAAGAAAATAAGTGTCATTGTATAAATTCTATCCCTCTGCAAAAAGTTCCGTTTTTTTTCAAGGTAGACAACTCTCATCAGGATCAAAATTATTGTAAAATGTAAAATAAATTAATTATAAAGACTTTGTGTGCATTTGGTTCAATTTTTCAGTCTTTTTGTATGAAACTATGTGTCCTGTTTGCTTTTAGCTTGTATTTAGTAACTGTTATCCATACAATTTCAATAAAAAACGCTTTTTGTAACATGTTGTAGATATTTTATGATAAATAAAATATTTGTAGGGTTGATTAGCAATGTTTCTTTTCATTATTTTATTGTTGTTATAGTTTTGAACAATGCAACACGCTCAAAAAATGTAAAAGTGTTGAATTTGACAAAAATTCAATATTTCAGTATTTCTTACAAAAAAATCCCCAGTTTATCGGAATGCTTAGATTTTCATAAAATCATCTCTACATAGTGACATAACCATTATGTGAAACTTTCATTGAATTCTGCTGGCTAAGGGTGGAGCCTCCTTAAGTTGTAATGTACTTATGTTTAATATAATGGAAATTTGATCAAATCAGTGTCCGTCATGTCTTAAATTCTGTACACGAATATAACGGGAGCTGGGACAAAATGGCATATATTGTTTTCTGTTGCAGTTTATCTTCGAACAACACCAGAAAATTCTTACGAAAGAATTAAAAGTAGAAATCGACCAGAAGAGGCCAAGGTTACACTGGTGAGTATCTATAATTAAATATATGTTGAAATAGTCAATTTAACTCATTTAAATATCATGATTTAATTGATATTGAAGCATAGACAAATAAAGAAAAATAGAGAAAAGAAAACATATGATCATATTTTCTTCGAAATGTATTCGTTGGTGTAAAACGACAACATTTTTGACAACGTAAACATAACGTCAATGTCGATGCTATCACGACGGATGTTACTCCTAAATGAATAAAGCCCTATTCATATCCTCATTTGTTATGTACCGGTGTAAAACTATAATTATATATATGTAAATTCCGTTAGGATTGTCTGCGGACTGTGCATGAACTGCACGAAGACTGGCTGATCAGGAGGAATGCAGGGTTTCCAACTGAAAGTCATGTAATGGTGAGTACAGGGGGATATATTTAATGAAGTAAACAAAAGACCACACCAGTCTGTTGCTAATCTGTACTTGGTCGCTTGCCAGTGACCAGAATACGCAACTGGTAGTGTCCATGTAGAGTTTGGCACGCCTCGGAGTGGTCCGTTCCACTTTATATTAGATTGCAATCGTGGCAGTAACATCTTATTGGAGGAAACACCAACATCATACTTTTTTCCAAAACCTACTTTAAGATGTAATTTAGTAAACTTTCTTAAGTGCTGGATATATAAAACGAACTATAAATCATTTTCATAATGATTGGACTTGGCTCATCACAGAAAAAAATGACAAAAAAGCAATAGTGTTGAAATTTAACATTCATCCATTGATTTCAATGTCGACAATGAAATATATAAAGATTATTATATGACTTATTACAGTGTTTATGTCTGTCTGTTTTCATATCTTTGGAAAAAAAGAGTATATCTTCAGAATCAACACTGTACGATAATGGTATCGGTGTCCGTTTCAGGTGATAAATGCCGATCAACCAACAGAGGAGATGGTGAGAGTCTTTTTGAGTATTCTTAACATCATAAATGACACAATTTACAAAAGCTAGCACTGGTCCATGGAGTTTAAATAAAAGTAGAAGTACGTTGCGTCCGAACTGCTCGAAAAGTTAATACATGGATACAACTAAACACAAAACACAGAACTGTGTATACGCTGTGTGACAGACGTAACAAACTATGAGGAGTCATCAGCAACACTGTTCGAAGGTGCATTGATGTGCTTTTAAGACTTTACCGAAACTAAGACAAAGGTTTTTCCTCTTTGTAAATGATAATCTACAGAAATAAATAGAAATTGGCGATTTGTCTGGACAGTCAGTTAGTTTTAGGGCTTTACAGTTGTTGACGTTAGTCTCTGTATATTATTGAGAGAATAAGTAATTTGACGGGTTACGGCTCGGCTGAGAGTGACTGCGTTGACCCGTTCCTTATTTATCAATGAATGAATCGGAGTTTCTGATGGACAAGTGAGCCTGTCGAGCAATGTTTTATTGTTTACTGATATGTACTCTGTTGAATGGTTAATGTAAGAGTACACATGCTTTTTGATATCATCTAATTATAAAAGAAACCCCACAAAAGAAGTCTCTTTGATAACTCGTACATTATCTTGCAAGGTAGTTGCGATTCATTTTGGATATTATTTTGTTTTTGCAATATTACTCACTATATCAATATACTATGATGTATTTTCTGTATAACTATTTGATGGGTTATAATGCCTTGCTCAATTATTGTTTATTACTAATACAACTATTGTGATATTGATAGCTTATATTTATGATATTTTGTTATATTTCTTATTATAATTTTATATCTTGTGTTATAAAATGTGTTAGTTAGGCAGAGCAGGTTGTGTTTAATTTTTTGAGTAGTTTTTATTAAATTGTTATCTACGTAGTGAAAACGGACAAATATTAACTTGAGTGCAAGTATCTGTTTTTATAATAAAAGATGTTCGAATACAATATGGTGTATGTCATCCCTAGTTAATGGTTTGTTAATGAAATAAATTGCCAGACTATCAAACGTATACCGACAACGTATAACGACAATTAAAACAATTCAAATCATATTTATAACAGCAATCGTTTTATTTATCATCAGAAATAATCAAATAAATATTGTTACATACAGTTTGGTAACGCACTGAAATAAACAAATTGATTGACACTAATTTATATTTGTTTTAATTTGTATTTACAACTTAAAAGACAAGAATTCACATTAGCTTCCAGATATTTTCTTATCATTCTATAGCATAAAACAATTAACACAAAAAGAGCAGCAACCCTTTTTGTTCAATTGTTTAGTTTTATTAATCAAAGAGATAAAAAAAAAACCAAGAAAAATTATCATCTGTAGCAAAACCGCATTAGACTTACGACATGTTTTACAAGTGTCCACGTAGTACAGATCACATCTGTTACAAATATCTCATTAAACAATTCATTTTCATTCAGAAAACAAAAATGATAGACCAGAGGCTAATGAATAAAGAAATATAAACTAATATTATCTACAGTATATTCATAGAAGTTAATTATAGTGAAACAATAGTTCCATTCTACTTGTATTTTAGTATCGAATTCATAAATAAATGCCTTCTGGATCTTATCATATGTAAATCATATGAATCAAAGAGCAAAATAATACAAAGAGGATTTCAATTTAGTTCTTGTCACATTTGATTTTGACAAAACAATTTTAATTGAGATTGACTAAACTAAGACGGAATAAAAATAAGTTTGAGATTCCGTTTATCTTATGTTTTACGTCACTGTATAAAACAACACATTGTTTGCAAAGAAAAAACCTACATATATGTAACTCGCCCACATACTTCCATACCAAAACACAAGCTTATCATGTTTTCGCGATGCTGTTGACGATCCCCAGTTACACATATTTTAAAAACATCCACACTGTTTTACTATTGACTGATTATAGAACTGACAAAAGATCATAAAAACAAGGGAAAATAACAGCAAATTACTGATAACATTAAACATAACGAAAGAATATCCAACAAACAGCTCAAAAATGAAACAAATTAAATACGTACTGTTATGTACACCACTTCACATAACAAAGAAAAAAAAAATGATATTGACAGTCAAATATATACTGTATGGCCACCATGACAAGGATATTATACATTTGATTAATAAGAAGCAACGTGCAGGACATTGGTATCAATCACATGATACCTTTAGTATGGAATAACATTCAGCATCATCCAGAACAATACCAGTATTATACAACATTTACACAGAAAAGGTCCTATGGAGACGGGTCCCTAGGGAGACACCAGGTTTGGTTTGGTTTCTTTGTGTTTTACGTCCATCAACAGCTATGGTCATTTAAGGACATGCCAGGTTTTGGTGGTGAAGGAAAGCCGGAGTTCCCAGAGAAACACCACCGACGTACAGAAAGTACCAACAAGAAGAGGGTAGATAGGAGAAAAGGAAAATATTGATGTCCAATGTATCGAATTGGGGGAAGAAGATTTACCATAGTCTCTCCAACGTGTCCCTAGCAGAGGACGCAGAAAGCCTTCGAATCTGTAAGGGGGATAACATAAGTCGCTTCATATGAACATGTATCATGTATATAGTCACGTCCTTCCCCAAGTCTGAAGTAGCATTCGTAAGTCACACACGCATGCTTATAGAATGTTTATAAATCGCATACACATACATCGCCTGCAGATCGGTGTTTTTGTGTAAACATTGGCAGACGCAGTATTTACAATAACTGTTGACGAAACAGCATAATTCCATCTTCCTAGAAGAGATGTTTTACAATGTTGTGTGAAATGATTAGTTATGTCAAAATAATGTGTGAAGATAACGTTTTTACGTGTACAAAATATATAAAAAGTAATCGAATTCCCTACGATACAATCGTACATACTGTTATACAGTAGATATGCGTTACAGCTGAGCAAAGCTTGAATCAGGTTACCGTACCACGATAGATCAGGGCTGGATTGTGACGTCTGCCTTCATGCATAGAAACAGTTCTTTGTTCTCATTTGTAACGACGATCATGATAATAAACTCGCCCTGTAAGTAGAAACAATGATTACTTTTTAGATGTTAGTTATCCCGTCACAACTCTTACTGTACATTACTGTTCGTGAGATGAAAATGTTCTCGTTACTTTGGCAAAGGGAGATGATCTTGCATTCGGTCAAATTCAAACATGTTAAAACACGAGACTTGTATCCGACATCATTACACGTAGACATGACACTATCCTGATTCCTGAAATACTGTTTTAATGCACAAACCGAAACTGGTACATGTAATACTACGCAAGATCACGTTGTAAGAATATAATCCAAAATGAAACAGTAATCTGCTTACCAAAAATCGTTTTTGAGAACAAAAACATGCTATATTCAATAATATGCATAACCTTAGAAAGAGTCGTGGTTTTAATATGGTACTTTAGCTTAGATGAGTCATTCTAAGAACGCCGGTTATAATATGAAAGTATACCTCCGGAAGAGTTGGTACATCTGTTTTCATGATGGATGTCTTTATTTGGTCTGAAAAAACAATCATCAATATACATATACAGGTCAGAAGTCTATTTTATCAAAATAGTAAACATTAGAATTTAAATTTAAATATTTCTGATCAAATCAACGGTTGTATAATTTTAGTCTCCATATGCATGCAAACATATCAAACACGAAACGAGACATCACAATTGTAATTGTAAATAAAATTTCAAGAAACAAAATCTAAAAAGATTAAATGGCGACTGCGCAAAGCTGTTTCTTTTATGTTCTCGTTCGCCTACTGGCGTTGCTATATAGGCTGTAATGACCGACTACACGTATTTCATAATAGCAGCCATCAAAACTGTGTCTAAATTTTCGTTTTCTCAGGGAACAAACACCATACATATTATAATTAGGCATTGCTTTATATATTATACAAGTTTTAATCCTTGGTGATTACAACGGATCTGTACCTAAGTCTGGGATTGTCAACACTGTCTCGTTATATCATTTAGATATTTAATTACGTGCTTGTAATCAATATAGGACCTAGCTGGTAGGGTGAAAATAATACGAAGACAATATTATTTTGTTTGTAAAAGGGGCCAATAGGTTCTGTTTCGTTTTATCAATCATGACAAAATATTTTCATATTACAAATATTCCTCACTTTCATGACTGTTCCAGCTCTGAAGGGAACAGCGGTATTTGGTTAGATCCAAATTTTATATCAACGTTAGTAGTAAATCTGATTGAAATACATTCAAGAGTAGACACCCACATTATCCTTTCGGGCTTTGCCCCTCAGCTCCTATGGAAGCTATATGTACACTCTCCCTCTATACAATAGTTTATTCCAAGGTCCAAAGGCTACAAGGACTAAGTGTACTTCGAAATCATTTTTGTTGATATCCATGTGTATGTCTATATACATTTGTATGATTACAGAACCTCGAGACAACCCTTATAGCTAGGATGTGTTCGTCTTACCATGCCAATCAATTACACATTAAAGGATGGTATCTCGACTTTTTCCAGGTATTGACCAGGTCAGCTAAAACATTAACTCAGAAAACACTGTATTCGTACCACAAACGCATTAATATGTACTGTCAATCACATGGCAACAAGCCACGTGGCAACAAGCTACTGTTTTAAATGTATCGCCGAACCACACCATTCACACCAGTATGGGCGGATTGGTAACACTCTGGACTTCCACGCAGGCGGCCGGGGTTCGATCCCCGAAGTCGCCGTACGCATGGAATATTCAGAGAAAGTGTTTTTCTCCTGCCCACACAACTCCAACAACCCAGGTGGAGTGTAAAGTGGTCTGGGGTGGGTGTTGCGGTATCTGTGCTGTATCTATTCAAGAGAGGTGGCACTATAAATGATACCGTTGGAAGCACGGTCCCACTACAAAACAGAACACAATACATCTCCAGCACACAGACAGGCATACACACATAGGGGGATATTAGACAGGTGGCATAGGACTAGTAGTTAGCGCCTGATAAGGTAGTTCCTGCGAATTCCTCAAAATTATATTGATTAATATATACGCTAATTGTATTGACTGTATAGAATTGTATATCTATGTACTGTAAAGCACTTTAGAGTGGCTTATGTTAGCTAGATAGGGCGCTATATCAAATGTTGTATATTTATTTATTAACTTTTTGACTGGATTGAATTTAGCACAAGTTTGTCAGATAGGCTTACCGTTTGCCTTAACAGGACAGTTGAGATTTTGGAATCCAAACTTCTGCAGGCTCTGGCAACCTCCTGTTCGGTTAACCTGAAATATTGGGGTGTCCGGTGCTACTTTGTCCGTTACATTGAGCTGGACATATCCTGAGTTGAGATCAACAGCTGTAAGGGACAAGAACATGGCCACTATTAATTAGTAGGTAGCATACTACATACACGTTACATGATGTTTGTCAGTTATGTAGACTATGAGGTGATAACATTACTGTTCTATTCTTTGTCTACCTACCTCTTACCAAATCATAAACCATAACAAGTCCAGGACATCCATTTTTAAACATTTATATTTATTTAATGTGAAACTAAAATTACGTTGTCAATCGATGAGGTTTTGTTTTCTCTCGCTCTTTCTTTGTAAAGTTTAATCATATCGCATAAATATGAATTCGCCTAAACGAACGGTCGACGTCACAAAAATCGTCATCCGATTTGCTGAACTCTTTCTCGTGTAATGTTGATGACCTAGTTTTGTCACGTTCCAGGCTATGCAGCGATAATTGGAACTAACCAGACCAAAGTATATTAGAAATAACGTATAGATTGTATCAACATCAAGGAGCATTCATAACGATAACTTTATAAATTTGTTTGCATAACTATCACCATGTTTTATAATATTTACTTTCCACTGCAATGAACTCTATGGTTTTGTTGGGTTTATTACACTACTTTACTGAGATGATGCTGAGCCTTCTCGTGCACTTAGTGATGGGTTAATTGAGTGTTCACAATAATCCTTCTGTTGTAATTGTACTTTGGTGAATTTTTACATAATCAGCATTGTCCATTTTACCCAAGTTGAATTGCAGTTTTCTTGAACTTAAACTAGACCAAAAGTTACTATAAAAATCTGATTGAAACAATGAAGCTATCACGTTCGAATTATATAGAATAATAAATCAGCAATTAACAGATTCAAAATGTTAATGATGTGGGAAGGTTTAACCCATATATAGGACAAATAGAGGTTCATTACACCAGCAAGCCCTGGAAGTTAAACACACCAACGACATTAAGAAACTGCATGACATCAACGACATTTTAGGTAAGTTCATCAAAGTAATGAATCACAGAGGTTAAATGTATCGAAAATGTATTGGGGTTGCACGCCGACGACGTATGGAGGTAAGATAAACAAACATATAGTAAAACCTACTAGCCAGCATATCCAGTGTAACTGATAGTGGATTCGTCGTTTTATGTAAGGTCTTTGGAGACCAGCTGAAGTCCATTTTATTTGCCGTTGGACCTGAAATAAATATTAATAAATAAATTCAACCGCTAAATGTTTACGATAGCCAGTGACGTAAATGTGTAAAACCGATGTTTACCATCCTAGCATTAATTCTTCTGATTTATTGATTCCTTCCCTTTACTTTTAACAATAAAGACAAAAATGGAGAAAAAAAAGATAAAGAAAATTCTTGTATCGGACTATATCATTTTTTTTTGTATAAATTATCAATATTCTAAAAGAAAAAAATCACGTTACACTTTCCAATATTAAATCAAAATTTCAAAAATGCTATTATATGACATTATTACATGAAATTTCGTATACTGTTGTAACATGAGATAATTGAAATGATATCTCCAAAGATGTGTGTTCATCTATAAACATGTATATAATTTTAAATTAATAAATTCTACACAGCATGTCATTAGCACTTTCATCTCTTCAATGAGGTTTTTCTGACTATTCTAATATATACATATATTACATATGTGTATATGTGGCTTGTAGACTAATCTGTGTCGATTTACTAAAGATATTTACCACAGTTAATAGCATGCCCACTGTCCTCAAGCCTTATCTGTGTGTTGCCTCTTCTCCTGTTTTCGGATATTTCATACAACGTATCATCTTTGGAATGTTGTTTAACGCTAACACTGGCAGTACATGAGTGTAAAACCGTCACCATGACTAGCTGGTAGAACCAAACAGGAAGCATCTCTGTTTTATGTGAGTTATCTGTCAACAAATGGAACAATACTGCATAATAATACGCTTAGCACTTCACACTTCGCTTCGGTAGACTCAATGACTTATCTCTACACAAATGTGTCTGAGTTGAGAGGATTTTCCCTGTGCTCTCAAGTTAAAGAATGATCCTAAAAACTGATGTACAAACTTGTAATATAAAGATGTTGGTCAAAAAGTGTTGTTGTTTCAGTTTCAGATCACTAATGTTTAAGTTCTGTGCAGTTGTTTAATTGATAACAATGTAGCACATTACGCATACATTATATATGTAGAAGGAGGATATTATTTGGAAATAAGCCACTTCGTGGCTCTTTGGGTCACAGTTCAGTGGTTTACTAATGTGCTATTTTTATCAGAGGGACCTGAGAATTGATGACAGCTTTATTTGGACCAAATATGAAGTGTTCAGAGTCATGTTACACGTTTAGGGGTTTAACCCATCGCAGAGATGGCATTTTTACTGAAAATTGATCTAAACCCATGAAGCGTGTACAATTACAATGTACTCGAAACACTCCAGTTTAGCTCCAAATATAACAGTAACAAATTCTCAGGTCCCTGTGATTTCTATCATAAATTGTCATACAGATGTAGTATAATATATAACGTTGTCTCTCACCCTAATGGATATTACTGTTTTATGTTAGCAACATTTAATGAGCATAACCCTGTTAACAGACCGGAACCTGTCCAACGACGTTGACCTGGCAACTGTTATGACAACTACCACGTGATTACAAGTTTTAGGACTTCTGTAGTGTGCTCTGGGTGAATAAGTACACATGTTGTATACTTACGGTATACTGACACCTTCCCCTTGACCCTAGCTGATGACCTTTGATGCAAAGAACACTGTCGGTCGAATATCACTTCCGTCTTTGTTGAAATCGAAACTAGCGTTGTCAAACTATTAAGTTAGAGTTATCTCCCGTGTCCCGTATGGGACGCGAACCTTGACACCGATGATGTGGCATAATTAATATTAAAACTAGAAATAAACAGCAGGTTTGTTGTTGCTGATGTTGTTATACAGATATATATATATGTGTTTGTTCCGTTGTGTTGTGATTATAATTAACCATTAACAAAGTTTGCTAAACATAGCTGGCATGTTTTATTTATTCAAACATATTTTTATTGCATCTAATATACAATACATATATATGTAAAAGATTTGTCCTCGTATAGTGATTTTTCGTTCGTCAACTCTGTGGTTCTGCCTCGACTACAGGTCAATGAATGACAACACGTCTTATAAAGTTCTACAATTTATTATGTACCAAATGAAACAGTGAAGTAAATTAGATGGAACATGTTGAATAGATATACACAATGCTACAGAACGTCAACCACTCGACCGGTCCATACTAAAAACAGTATATCTGGGTAAAATATGTCCTCTCAAAAATGTCCACCCGGTATCCCACCCCGGGGAATAAGTTTAAACACACCCCGATAATATATTACAACATGCTTACAACGGGAAAATAACCATCCCAAATTAACACTGAGATAGTTCTACCAAAACATGCCTACAATGGGAGAATACCACCCAGCCCGGAAGAATTTTGAGGTCTAAGGCCGAAATACACTCCTACATATCTGCCCGTAAGAAGGATAAAGACGAGCGGACCAGCTACATGTAAGCCTCTGCCAGACTGATTTACAATACCAAAACACCCAGCTATATAGCCAAATTTAATTGTATGCCTTGAAATGCACGTGCCATGTAGTATTTGAAATACACGTGCAATGTAGTATTTGAACTCGATACTGACCCATTACCTGACCGTAGAGTGATGTACAGGTAAGGTAACTTATCCCAAAAATATTAACCAATCAGAAATGAAGGGAATCTCCAATTGGAATACCCCAGGTAAACTGATCACAACATACGGAACTATATACAACAAGTAAGTGTTCAAAACCCAATCCTTTTACATTCGCCTTCCCTTAAAAAGAGACAAATGTTCTCATTTGGTATGTACAACAATCCAATCGTTTTGAAACACAAAAGCATACAACATTAGATGATACATAGAGAAACCATGCGTCCATTAACAAAAAAATGAAAGTTTACAATCATTACAGCAGTTGTAGCATGACAACAGCATCACTAGATGATTTAGCAAAAATGACAATTTAATCATCTTGTAACAAAACAAACCTTAATACCTGTTAATCAACCCACATAAAAAGTGCACTTATAGGTAAACACTTTTATCATAGAAAAAACAACATTATCATAGAAAAAACCCAGTCACAAATATTACCAGAGGTGCAGCCCACAAGCCAAATGCTCTAGATCCAAGGACCTACATGTATATTTCTTGGTAATGGAATTATCCCTCAGACCTTGTCTTCTGTATAAGACCCTGATGTTTATCTTTATATGTGGTGTTATACACAGCAGGTGAATTGTGATCAGCCCCAAATACTTAAGTATCGGGCTGCTTACGCTAAAGTAACAGCACATGAAAAACAAAATCAATTCCGATTTATCTCCATTCCTCACCAAAAATACACATTACCCCTCCACATAAGTGGACAGAATTTTCTGGCTCATTACTACACATGCTAGAAATAATACCAAACATTGTTCCTAGAAAAATGACAAATTATAACAGAAAGGGTAATGATGACAATGTACAATGAATATTTATAAGTACATGTAAAATTTGTCCACCCCCCTCACACACTAGTAAAACAATAAGTTCATTATGTGTGTTCTGGAAATACAGAGAAGTCCACATCCTGTTGGGTTTACCGAGATCCCGCGTCCGCGTTCCGATATCGTCGCGCACTATCGCGAATTATCCCTTCAGGTGTGACCTCCTGATCCCGGGAAACTGTGTCAGCTCTTCCCAAGTCCATGGCCGCGCTTTCTCCAGCTTACAGGTAACTGGATAGCTCTGCCTCCCTCGGGGTAATACCTCGGCGTGGCATCCTCTGCCCCCAAGGACTGATGTACATTGTGTTCAGCTGTGTCGACCCACCCTGATGTAGGCCGAACAAGGACATGGCCTCAGCCTGTGTAAGTGTTCAAAACCCAATCCTTTTACACATATTATATGTTATGATAGAGCATATATGTAATTATTTGGAAAGCGATGTAATTTAAGGACATATGCCGATAAACGAAAGCAACATGTATATACAGTATGTACATTTAGAAAGCAGCATATCTTTTAATTAACTAAGCACACTTGAAGGTATACTATGAAATAATAATTAAGTAATACTATACATATGGAGAGCTGTATCTTTTCATTTAGACTTGCAGATATCAAATGGCATATATACAATTAGTGTAGGTATACATTTGGAAAACAGCATATTTTCACTATATCTTAAGATCTATTTACTTTGGAGTACTTTAGTATTCATTTGGAGAAAAGTAAACATGCATTTTTTTGGGGGGGAAGTCAGCGCCTGTTCTATAATTTGTGTACTAAACTGCTTGTAGTTCAGTGTTCCTACTCGTCAGCTTTGTTTCTCTGTTTCGTTAACAGGTGTTACAAGCTTCCTATATTGATCATTATTGTACTAAAACAATGCAATTAGACAGAAAATCAATGACACTTCAAACAATCTAAAACAGCATAACGCCTAATATTTATCGTGGAGTATTGTGCAAAAAAGAAGTGACACGATCAGAATGAATCTTTTTAGGTATCTGATATATAATAAAATATCTTAGTTGATCATGAATGTCAAAAACAAGCATATTATCTAGATCTGTTGTCAAAGAATGTACAGCTAACTTCCGGACAAGTAGGTTACATAATAATACCAACTGAAAAAAAACACCTCTAAATGTTGATGTAAGCTACGTGAAAAATTCTCCCTCGTACATGCTTAAATTCTGTCGACAATATCCGGAGATTTCCATATAGGCTATATTTAGAAATGGATATTCACCGGATAACCAGTCTACATGAGTTTTTGAGGACTGGTCACGTGTATAGGATCCGACCAATGTGATTGCGAGAAATGTTCATGCATATAATAATTCTTATTGAACATTTGATTTTTTCCCAAACCGAAATCTTGTACCTCCTGCATTTTTAAGACCATTATTCCAACTATTTCCACCGCTTAATTCTTTCCGTTCATTTTTTTTTCTAGTTATGTAATTCACTTTCATCACAATGCGCTTCCTGAATACATACACCATCTAGTTGTTGAGTACTTATCCAATGAAATAGTTCATGTCTTTTCTTATTATGTCGCAAATAATTAACATTAATTTATGCAATATTCATAATTTAGTAAACAAGATAGAAGACGATCAAATCTTAAATACAGGTAAGCTTTACCTGGTCTCTCAATCAATGTTACTTCTTATTTACTGACTAATGATATACAATCAACGGTTTGCCATTTTACTGGATTGGATGTAGAACTACTTCCCCCTTTGTCTCTTCTTCACGTTGGTGATATCCTAGTTTCGTGGCTTTTGTAGGAATAAGTCCTCAAACGATTCCGACAACCATCTTGCACCAGAAGAGTTGACGTGGATTCCGGTCAAATCATTTTGGTCAAACAGGTTATAAATAGTTGAGCCATCGCCATCGCGTGCTGTTCCCTTTTTTTGCGTTAACATGCTACAGACCCGAGACACGCTGGCTAGACTTCGTTGACAGGCTTTTATGAAATCTTCAAATATCTTGCCAGCGTCGGGGTTTTTTCGCGTTACCACTTCCAAGCTGTCCTCGAAACTGTACTTTTGGACATTGTACACGCCTAATACGACACCCACTGCGTTGTATGTAGTTTCGTCTACTTTGTCCTCCCCCACTTCAACTTGATCGGTTTCCTGTTCATACGGTTGACCCATTTATATTTCTTGAGTATACTCCCAATAGTTGTCATACTCCTCATCGCGCTCATAGATCTAGAGAGAGCGACAGTTACGTCGAATATGCCCAGTCTCGTCACACTCATAACAACGTTTTCCTGTCCTGTGTACGCTGTACACTGTAATTTAAGCACTGTTTAATGTTCGTCTGTTTTTTTGGCGGTGCATCGGTAAGACGGGCGATCTGTTACGCTGCAATGTGTCCACGGAATTCTCCCATTATCAGCAAAACATCTGACATCGACTCTACCGAATTGCGTTGTTTTTGGTGGCATGTTGCTGCCTATGACATTCTTGATAGCGGGCAGTCTCGCGATCTGCCGAGCAGTGCGAGCCGTTTTAGTAACATTTGTACGGAAAGTACGGGAAAATGAGAGTGAATTGATTCTATGCTATATATAAAGGCTTCAAAAACGTTCGTCTTTCCGGTCGTACAGGCTCGAAAAAAACGGCAATATGCGTTGCTCCGTGCCTGCATTGATGTTGTCTTTTTTTGCACAAACAACTAATTTGATATTTTCAATGAATACCTTGTATTTTTCTCGTATCTCCGGCAGATTTTTTATATTCAGAAACAATCCTCCATTTTTTTACAATTCAAAGCTAGTGATGAAATCCTTCGATGTCCTACATAATGATATTATTTGATATTTTCATTTTTTTTCGAACTGAAAATTGTTTCCACAACATGTTTTGACGCGACTGTGACTTCATCGTTAACACGCGTCAAGGCGCCCGAGCGAAGCTCTTTAATAGTAACACATGCGTGCGTAAACAGAGTTGCTTCCCCTTACTACACATTGCCTTTATTTTTTTCAAACACCCAAGCGGCGCAAGGCGCCGCCGGGTTTGTTTGATATGTAAACACTTTGTCCACATCCGGTGCTTCCCCTTGCGTGAAAGCCTGCTGGGAAATTGAGGCCGCATACTGTCCACAAAAATATGATGGTAAACCCTACGGTATCGGCATTTATTATAGTTTACAAGTGAAATATCATGAATTTTTCAGCAGTGAAGATGAACGAAACATTATATCTTCACAAGAAAAAATGTTCTTCTTAGTTTTGTCCAATCTGAACGGTACATTATATTATCTGCGTAGATTTTCAGTTTCAAGTTTAGATGAAGTGACAGTAGTCTAAGTGGTTTTGTTGTCTACCTTTGCAGCATACATTATTGTTCTTACATAACTACACAATTTATATAATTTTTGCCTGCAAATCTTACCAGATAATACTAGCAAACGGCAAAATTGCAGTGAAACCCATTCAAAATGGCGCTCTGTATTGTTGTCAAGCGTGACGTCATTACAACGTGGCGTCAAAAGCTACGCTGCATATTCCCGCGCTTTTCTGATGTAGCAGTATTTGTGCCACGTGACATGACAAAATGTAAGAAATAGCAAATTTCATGGTTTTTCCCGTTCAATACGATATATTGAACTTACCCCATGGCAGGGCTCGTTCGGCCATCCGAGCTTTCGACAGAAAAAGTTAAATAATGTTCAAAAACGGACGTGCTGCCATATTTCCTAGAACGGACTTTTTTTAAAAAAAGGGGTGGGGGAGGGGGTTGTTTACAGTTAAGCGCGAATCGTATAGAGTCACTTACAGTTACAACCCACTTTTCCATGTTATTTGAAGCGATTTTATTGCCTCCCAGGAACCGATGTGTAAATCACCCATGTTGTTGTTGTGTGTGTTGATAGCACGCGCGCTCAGGAATGTGCACGTGGTACACGGGTGAACACAGGTAGGACGCACCGACCAGTACAATGCCGTTATCGTACGAGTTTTGTTAAAACATTGTGGGTGAAAATACAGTCGACTTTTGGTATTTAAACAATACGTCTTACAGTGCTGCAACCTTCGTACTTCAGGTATACATATTAAGATGTCGGAAAAAAATGAGAAATGCATAATAATTACCGGAGCTTCTTACACACATCTTAAAATTTCAGGGGAGGCTACTCTTCATGTTGTTGCTTATGTTTTATACATCTTGAACAAGGTCAAGAAATGTGTAGTTCGTGTCTTATACAATATCAAACAAAATGTAGTTCATGTCTTATACAATGTTAAACAATATGTAGTTCATGTCTTATACAATGCTAAACAGCATGTAGTTCATGTCTTATACAATGTCAAACAATATGTAGTTCATGTCTCATACAATGTTAAACAGCATGTAGTTCATGTCTTATACAATCTAAAACAGTATGTAGGTCATGTCTTATACAACGAAAAACAGCATGTAGTTCATGTCTTATACAATGTTAAACAGTTTGTAGTTCATGTCTTATACAATGTTAAACAGCATAAAGTTCATGTCTTATACAATGTTAAACAATATGTAGTTCATGTCTTATACAATGTAAAACAGCATGTAGTTCATGTCTTATACAATGTTAAACAATATGTAGTTCATGTCTTATACAATGTTAAACAGTATGTAGTTCATGTCTTATACAATGTTAAACAATATGTAGTTCATGTCTTATACAATGTTAAACAATATGTAGTTCATGTCTTATACAATGTTAAACAGTATGTAGTTCATGTCTTATACAATGTTAAACAGTATGTAGTTCATGTCTTATACAATGTTAAACAATATGTAGTTCATGTCTTATACAATGTTAAACAATATGTAGTTCATGTCTTATACAATGTTAAACAGTATGTAGTTCATGTCTTATACAATGTTAAACAGTATGTAGTTCATGTCTTATACAATGTTAAACAATATGTAGTTCATGTCTTATACAATGTTAAACAATATGTAGTTCATGTCTTATACAATGTTAAACAGTATGTAGTTCATGTCTTATACAATGTTAAACAGTATGTAGTTCATGTCTTATACAATGTTAAACAATATGTAGTTCATGTCTTATACAATGTTAAACAATATGTAGTTCATGTCTTATACAATGTTAAACAGTATGTAGTTCATGTCTTATACAATGTTAAACAGTATGTAGTTCATGTCTTATACAATGTTAAACAATATGTAGTTCATGTCTTATACAATGTTAAACAATATGTAGTTCATGTCTTATACAATGTTAAACAGTATGTAGTTCATGTCTTATACAATGTTAAACAGTATGTAGTTCATGTCTTATACAATGTTAAACAATATGTAGTTCATGTCTTATACAATGTTAAACAATATGTAGTTCATGTCTTATACAATGTTAAACAGTATGTAGTTCATGTCTTATACAATGTTAAACAGTATGTAGTTCATGTCTTATACAATGTTAAACAATATGTAGTTCATGTCTTATACAATGTTAAACAATATGTAGTTCATGTCTTATACAATGTTAAACAGTATGTAGTTCATGTCTTATACAATGTTAAACAGTATGTAGTTCATGTCTTATACAATGTTAAACAATATGTAGTTCATGTCTTATACAATGTTAAACAATATGTAGTTCATGTCTTATACAATGTTAAACAGTATGTAGTTCATGTCTTATACAATGTTAAACAGTATGTAGTTCATGTCTTATACAATGTTAAACAATATGTAGTTCATGTCTTATACAATGTTAAACAATATGTAGTTCATGTCTTATACAATGTTAAACAGTATGTAGTTCATGTCTTATACAATGTTAAACAGTATGTAGTTCATGTCTTATACAATGTTAAACAATATGTAGTTCATGTCTTATACAATGTTAAACAATATGTAGTTCATGTCTTATACAATGTTAAACAGTATGTAGTTCATGTCTTATACAATGTTAAACAGTATGTAGTTCATGTCTTATACAATGTTAAACAATATGTAGTTCATGTCTTATACAATGTTAAACAATATGTAGTTCATGTCTTATACAATGTTAAACAGTATGTAGTTCATGTCTTATACAATGTTAAACAGTATGTAGTTCATGTCTTATACAATGTTAAACAATATGTAGTTCATGTCTTATACAATGTTAAACAATATGTAGTTCATGTCTTATACAATGTTAAACAGTATGTAGTTCATGTCTTATACAATGTTAAACAGTATGTAGTTCATGTCTTATACAATGTTAAACAATATGTAGTTCATGTCTTATACAATGTTAAACAATATGTAGTTCATGTCTTATACAATGTTAAACAGTATGTAGTTCATGTCTTATACAATGTTAAACAGTATGTAGTTCATGTCTTATACAATGTTAAACAATATGTAGTTCATGTCTTATACAATGTTAAACAATATGTAGTTCATGTCTTATACAATGTTAAACAGTATGTAGTTCATGTCTTATACAATGTTAAACAGTATGTAGTTCATGTCTTATACAATGTTAAACAATATGTAGTTCATGTCTTATACAATGTTAAACAATATGTAGTTCATGTCTTATACAATGTTAAACAGTATGTAGTTCATGTCTTATACAATGTTAAACAGTATGTAGTTCATGTCTTATACAATGTTAAACAATATGTAGTTCATGTCTTATACAATGTTAAACAATATGTAGTTCATGTCTTATACAATGTTAAACAGTATGTAGTTCATGTCTTATACAATGTTAAACAGTATGTAGTTCATGTCTTATACAATGTTAAACAATATGTAGTTCATGTCTTATACAATGTTAAACAATATGTAGTTCATGTCTTATACAATGTTAAACAGTATGTAGTTCATGTCTTATACAATGTTAAACAGTATGTAGTTCATGTCTTATACAATGTTAAACAATATGTAGTTCATGTCTTATACAATGTTAAACAATATGTAGTTCATGTCTTATACAATGTTAAACAGTATGTAGTTCATGTCTTATACAATGTTAAACAGTATGTAGTTCATGTCTTATACAATGTTAAACAATATGTAGTTCATGTCTTATACAATGTTAAACAATATGTAGTTCATGTCTTATACAATGTTAAACAGTATGTAGTTCATGTCTTATACAATGTTAAACAGTATGTAGTTCATGTCTTATACAATGTTAAACAATATGTAGTTCATGTCTTATACAATGTTAAACAATATGTAGTTCATGTCTTATACAATGTTAAACAGTATGTAGTTCATGTCTTATACAATGTTAAACAGTATGTAGTTCATGTCTTATACAATGTTAAACAATATGTAGTTCATGTCTTATACAATGTTAAACAATATGTAGTTCATGTCTTATACAATGTTAAACAGTATGTAGTTCATGTCTTATACAATGTTAAACAGTATGTAGTTCATGTCTTATACAATGTTAAACAATATGTAGTTCATGTCTTATACAATGTTAAACAATATGTAGTTCATGTCTTATACAATGTTAAACAGTATGTAGTTCATGTCTTATACAATGTTAAACAGTATGTAGTTCATGTCTTATACAATGTTAAACAATATGTAGTTCATGTCTTATACAATGTTAAACAATATGTAGTTCATGTCTTATACAATGTTAAACAGTATGTAGTTCATGTCTTATACAATGTTAAACAGTATGTAGTTCATGTCTTATACAATGTTAAACAATATGTAGTTCATGTCTTATACAATGTTAAACAATATGTAGTTCATGTCTTATACAATGTTAAACAGTATGTAGTTCATGTCTTATACAATGTTAAACAGTATGTAGTTCATGTCTTATACAATGTTAAACAATATGTAGTTCATGTCTTATACAATGTTAAACAATATGTAGTTCATGTCTTATACAATGTTAAACAGTATGTAGTTCATGTCTTATACAATGTTAAACAGTATGTAGTTCATGTCTTATACAATGTTAAACAATATGTAGTTCATGTCTTATACAATGTTAAACAATATGTAGTTCATGTCTTATACAATGTTAAACAGTATGTAGTTCATGTCTTATACAATGTTAAACAGTATGTAGTTCATGTCTTATACAATGTTAAACAATATGTAGTTCATGTCTTATACAATGTTAAACAATATGTAGTTCATGTCTTATACAATGTTAAACAGTATGTAGTTCATGTCTTATACAATGTTAAACAGTATGTAGTTCATGTCTTATACAATGTTAAACAATATGTAGTTCATGTCTTATACAATGTTAAACAATATGTAGTTCATGTCTTATACAATGTTAAACAGTATGTAGTTCATGTCTTATACAATGTTAAACAGTATGTAGTTCATGTCTTATACAATGTTAAACAATATGTAGTTCATGTCTTATACAATGTTAAACAATATGTAGTTCATGTCTTATACAATGTTAAACAGTATGTAGTTCATGTCTTATACAATGTTAAACAGTATGTAGTTCATGTCTTATACAATGTTAAACAATATGTAGTTCATGTCTTATACAATGTTAAACAATATGTAGTTCATGTCTTATACAATGTTAAACAGTATGTAGTTCATGTCTTATACAATGTTAAACAGTATGTAGTTCATGTCTTATACAATGTTAAACAATATGTAGTTCATGTCTTATACAATGTTAAACAATATGTAGTTCATGTCTTATACAATGTTAAACAGTATGTAGTTCATGTCTTATACAATGTTAAACAGTATGTAGTTCATGTCTTATACAATGTTAAACAATATGTAGTTCATGTCTTATACAATGTTAAACAATATGTAGTTCATGTCTTATACAATGTTAAACAGTATGTAGTTCATGTCTTATACAATGTTAAACAGTATGTAGTTCATGTCTTATACAATGTTAAACAATATGTAGTTCATGTCTTATACAATGTTAAACAATATGTAGTTCATGTCTTATACAATGTTAAACAGTATGTAGTTCATGTCTTATACAATGTTAAACAGTATGTAGTTCATGTCTTATACAATGTTAAACAATATGTAGTTCATGTCTTATACAATGTTAAACAATATGTAGTTCATGTCTTATACAATGTTAAACAGTATGTAGTTCATGTCTTATACAATGTTAAACAGTATGTAGTTCATGTCTTATACAATGTTAAACAATATGTAGTTCATGTCTTATACAATGTTAAACAATATGTAGTTCATGTCTTATACAATGTTAAACAGTATGTAGTTCATGTCTTATACAATGTTAAACAGTATGTAGTTCATGTCTTATACAATGTTAAACAATATGTAGTTCATGTCTTATACAATGTTAAACAATATGTAGTTCATGTCTTATACAATGTTAAACAGTATGTAGTTCATGTCTTATACAATGTTAAACAGTATGTAGTTCATGTCTTATACAATGTTAAACAATATGTAGTTCATGTCTTATACAATGTTAAACAATATGTAGTTCATGTCTTATACAATGTTAAACAGTATGTAGTTCATGTCTTATACAATGTTAAACAGTATGTAGTTCATGTCTTATACAATGTTAAACAATATGTAGTTCATGTCTTATACAATGTTAAACAATATGTAGTTCATGTCTTATACAATGTTAAACAATATGTAGTTCATGTCTTATACAATGTCAAACAGTATGTAGTTCATGTCTTATACAATGTCAAACAGCATGTAGTTCATGTGTTATACAATGTCAAACAGTATGTAGTTCATGTCTTATACAATGTCAAACAATGTGTAGTTTATGTCTCATAGCATGCTAACTAATTTGTAGTTCAAAGACACACTACATATTTCTAAAATAGTAAAATTTACATGTGCTATTATTTCTTCAAATAACCAATTCTTATATTGCAGGTGATGTCGCTGCTGCTGCTACTCCCAACACCAACGTCATAACCATAACCATCAGCTATGTTGTTATGTATCCCAGGTAAGATAATAGATGTACAGGTCATAATGACCCCAGATACGATATAATATAAACAGGTATGATATGTACCACAGATATAATGGTAGAAAATAAGGTACGTTATGTACCCTAGATAATATATAATATATACAGGTATAACATGTACAACAGATATAATGGTAGATAATAAGGTACGTTATGTACCCTAGATAAGATATAATATATACAGGTATGATGTGTACATAAATGTACCATAGGTATGATATAAGATACACAGGAATGTAATGTTCCCAAGATAAGATAATAGATGAACAGATATGATAAGTACCCCAGGTATGATATAAGATGTACAAGTGGGTTAAGTAACACAGGTATGATATAAGATGTACAAGTGTGTTAAGTAACACAGGTATAATTGTATATATACAGCTACAATATGTACCTCAGGTAAGATAGTAGATGTACAGGTATGGTACATGTATATACCTCAGGTATAATTGTATATATGTACCTCAGGTAAGATAGTAGATGTACAGGTATGGTACATGTATATACCTCAGGTATAATTGTATAGATGTACCTCAGGTAAGATAGTAGATGTACAGGTATGGTACATGTATATACCTCAGGTATAATTGTATAGATGTACCTCAGGTAAGATAGTAGATGTACAGGTATACCCCAGGTATAATTGTATATATATACCCCAGGTAAGATAGTAGATGAACAGGTATACCCCAGGTATAATTGTATATATATACCTCAGATAAGATAGTAGATGTACAGGTATGGTACATGTATATACCCCATGTTAATTGTATATATGTACCTCAGGTCAGATGAACAGGTACGTTGTGAACCACCGGTATGATAAAAGTAATACAAGTACGTTATGTATATCAAGTATGATAGTTCATGTACAGGTATGGCACTTGTATGAACTCTAGGTATGACAATAGATGTACAGGTAAAGTACATACATACACCCCAGGTATGATTGTAGATATACAAGTATGGTGCATGTGTGTACCCAAGGTATAATAGTAAATGTGCATGTATGTACTCCCGGAAGTATATGTAATGTAAAGATCTGGTACATTTACATACCCTATGTAAGATTACAGATGTACAGGTATGGTACATGTATGTACCCTATGTATAATTTAATATGTACATGTATGTTACATGTATGTACCATATGTTTAGAGATTATCATATGACCATTTTGATAGCACACCCCATATCAGGCCGAGAGTCCTCATATAGGCTGATACATGTATAAGGACTCGAGGGCTGAGCTGATGGGGGGGG
>NW_018404662.1:2633971-2634720 GCF_002113885.1 Mizuhopecten yessoensis
GGGGGGGGGGGGTGATATCACCCGGGCTGATATCAACTTGTGAAATTTTTAGACTTATTGCACATACAAAAAGGGTGTTATTATTAGTAAACATATGATAAATGATTTTATATGTACATGTGTGATACATGTGTGTACTCCAGGTATGATATTAATTGTACAGGTATGTTACATGTACCGTGTATACCCTATGTATGGTTGTAGTTGAACTGGCACGTTATGTACCCCATGAGAGGTATGTGATATATAGATATGTTTTGTACCCCAGGTGAGGTAGTGGATATATAGATATGTTTTGTACCCCAGGGGAGGTAGTATATATACAGATATGTTTTGTACCCCAGGTGAGGTAGTGTATATATAGATATGTTTTGTACCCCAGGAAAGGTAGTAGGTATATAGATATGTTTTGTACCCCAGGTGAGGGAGTGGATATATAGATATGTTTTGTACCCTATATGAGGTAGTAGATATATAGATATGTTTTGTATCCCAGGTGAGGTAGTATATATATAGATATGTTTTGTACCCCAGGAAAGGTAGTAGGTATATAGATATGTTTTGTACCCCAGGTGAGGTAGTAGATATATAGATATGTTTTGTGCCCCAGGTAAGGTAGTAGATATATAGATATGTTTTGTACCCCAGGTCAGGTAGTAGATATACATAAATGTGTTGTACCCCAGGTGAGGTAGTGGATATAAAGATATGTTTTGTACCCCAGGTAAGGTAGTAGATATATAGATATG
>NW_018404662.1:2638857-2645629 GCF_002113885.1 Mizuhopecten yessoensis
GGGTAGTAGATTTATAAATATGTTTTGTACCCCAGGTGAGGTAGAAGATATACAGATATGTTTTGTACCCCAGGTAAGGTAGTAGATATACATATATGTGTTGTACCCCAGGTGAGGTAGTGGATATATAGATATGTTTTGTACCCCAGGTAAGGTAGTAGATATATAGATATGTTTTGTACCCCATGTGAGTCAGTGGATATAGATATGTGTTGTACCCCAGGTGAGTTAGTGGGTATATAGATATGTTTTGTACCCCAGGTGAGGTAGTAGATATATAGATATGTTTTGTACCCCATGTGAGGTAGTAGATATATAGATATGTTTTGTACCCCAGGTGAGGTAGTGGAAATATAGATATGTTTTGTACCCAAGGTGAGTTAGTGGATATATAGATATGTGTTGTACTCCAGGTGAGGTAGTAGATATATAGATATGTTTTGTACCCCATGTGAGTTAGTGGATATTGATATGTGTTGTACCCCAGGTGAGTTAGTGGATATATAGATTTGTTTTGTACCCCAGGTGAGGTAGTAGATATATAGATATGTTTTGTACCCTAGGTAAGTTAGTGGATATATAGATATGTTTTGTACCCCATGTGAGTTAGTGGATATAGATATGTGTTGTACCCCAGGTGAGTTAGTGGGTATATTGATATGTGTTGTACCCCAGGTGAGGTAGTGGAAATATAGATATGTTTTGTACCCCAGGTGAGTTAGTGGGTATATTGATATGTGTTGTACCCCAGGTGAGTTAGTGGATATATAGATTATATAGATATGTCTTGTACCCCAGGTGAGGTAGTGATATGTTTTGTACCCTAGGTAAGTTAGTGGATATATAGATATGTTTTGTACCCTATGTGAGGTAGTAGATATATAGATATGTCTTGTACCCCAGGTGAGGTAGTAGATATATAGATATGTTTTGTACCCCAGGTAAGGTAGTAGATATATAGATATGGTTAGTAACCCAGGTAAGTTAGTGGATATATAGATATGTTTTGTACCCCAGGTGTGGTAGTAGATATAAAGATATGTTTTGTACCCCAGATAAGGTAGTAGATATACATATATGTGTTGTACCCCAGGTGAGGGGGTAGATATATAGATATTTTTTGTACCCCAGGTGAGGGAGTGGAAATATAGATATGGTTTGTACCCCAGGTGAGGTAGTGGATATATAAATATGTTTTGTACCCCAGGTGAGGTAGAAAATACACAGATATGTGTTGTACCCCAGGTAAGGTAGTAGATATACATATATGTGTTGTACCCCAGGTGAGGTAGTGGGTATATAGATATGTTTTGTACCCCAGGTGAGGTAGTAGATATAAAGATATGTTTTGTACCCCAGATAAGGTAATAGATATACATATATGTGTTTTACCCCAGGTGAGGTGGTAGATATAAAGATATGTTTTGTACCCCAGGTGAGGTAGTGAAAATATAGATATTTTTTGTACCCCAGGTGAGTTAGTGGGTATATAGATATGTTTTGTACCCTAGTAGATATATATGTACCCCAGGTGAGGTAGTGGACCCAGGTGAGGTGGTAGATATATAGATATTTTTTGTACCCCAGGTGAGGTAGTGAAAATATAGATATTTTTTGTACCCCAGGTGAGTTAGTGGGTATATAGATATGTGTTGTACCCCAGGTGAGTTAGTGGATATATAGATATGTTTTGTACCCCAGGTGAGGTAGTAGATATATAGATATGTTTTGTACCCCAGGTGAGGTAGTAGATATATAGATATGTTTTGTACCCCAGGTGAGGTAGTGGATATATAGATATGTTTTGTACCCCAGGTAAGGTAGTAGATATATAGATAGGTTTTGTACCCTATGTGAGTTAGTGGATATAGATATGTGTTGTACCCCAGGTGAGTTAGTGGATATATAGATATGTTTTGTACCCCAGGTAAGGTAGTAGATATATAGATAGGTTTTGTACCCTATGTGAGTTAGTGGATATAGATATGTGTTGTACCCCAGGTGAGTTAGTGGGTATATAGATATGTGTTGTACCCCAGGTGAGGTAGTGGAAATATAGATATGTTTTGTATCCCCGGTGAGTTAGTGGATATATAGATATGTGTTGTACTCCAGGTGAGGTAGTAGATATATATGTACCCCAGGTGAGGTAGTGGATATATAGATATGTTTTGTACCCCAGGTAAGTTAGTGGATATATAGATATGTTTTGTACCCTATGTGAGGTTGTAGATATATAGATATGTGTTGTACCCCAGGTGAGGTAGTGGATATATAGATATGTTTTGTACCCTATGTGAGGTTGTAGATATATAGATATGTGTTGTACTCCAGGTGAGGTAGTAGATATATAGATCTGTTTTGTCCCCCATGTGAGTTAGTGGATATAGATATGTGTTGTACCCCAGGTGAGTTAGTGGGTATATTGATATGTGTTGTACCCCAGGTGAGGTAGTGGATATATAGATATGTTTTGTCCCCTATGTGAGGTTGTAGATATATAGATATGTGTTGTACCCCAGGTGAGTTAGTGGGTATATAGATATGTTTTGTACCCCAGGTGAGGTAGTAAATATATAGATATCTTTTGTACCCCAGATAAGGTAATAGATATACATATATGTGTTTTACCCCAGGTAAGGTGGTAGATATATAGATATGTTTTGTACCCCAGGTGATGTAGTAGATATATAGATATGTTTTGTACCCCAGGTAAGGTAGTAGATATATAGATATGTTTTGTACCCCAGGTAAGGTAGTAGATATATAGATATGGTTTGTACCCCAGGTGAGGTAGAAGATATACAGATATGTTTTGTACCCCAGATAAGGGAGTAGATATACATATATGTGTTTTACCCCAGGTGAGGTGGTAGATACAAAGATATGTTTTGTACCCTAGGTGAGGAAGTGGATATATAGATATGTTTTGTACCATAGTCGAGGTAAGTGATATACATATATGTTTTGTACCCTAGGTGAGGTAGTGGATACACATATATGTTTTGTACCCCAGGTGAGGTAGTAGATATATAGATATGTTTTGTACCCCAGGTGAGGTAGTAGATATATAGATATATTTTGTACCCCAGGTGAGGTAGTGGAAATATAGATATGGTTTGTACCCCAGGTGAGTTAGTGGATATATAGATATGTGTTGTACTCCAGGTGAGGTAGTAGATATATAGATATGTTTTGTACCCCAGGGGAGGTAGTAGATATATAGATATGTTTTGTACCCTATGTGAGATATGTTTTGTACCCCAGGTAAGTGAGTTGCTATATAGATATGTTCTGTACCCCAGGTGAGGTGGAAGATATACAGATATGTTTTGTACCCCAGGTAAGGTAGGTAAGGTAGTAGATATATAGATATATTTTGTACCCCAGGTGAGGTAGTGGATATATAGATATGTTTTGTACCCCAGGTAAGGTAGTAGATATATAGATATGTTTTGTACCCCAGGTAAGTGAGTTGATATATAGATATGTTCTGTACCCCAGGTGAGGTAGAAGATATACAGATATGTTTTGTACCCCAGGTAAGGTAGTAGATATACATATACATGTTGTACCCCAGGTGAGGTGGTAGATTTATAGATATGTTTTGTACCCCAGATGAGGTAGTGGATATATAGATATGTTTTGTACCCCAGGTAAGTTAGTGGATACATAGATATGTGTTGTACCCCAGGTGAGGTAGTGGATATATAGATTTGTTTAGTACCCCAGGTGAGTTAGTAGATATTCAGATATGTTTTTTTCCCCACCCCAGGTAAGTTAGTGGAATTATAGATGTGTTTTGTACCCCAGGTGAGGTAGTATATATACAGATATGTTTTGAACCCCAAGTGAGGTAGTAGATTTACACATATATTTTGTACCCCAGGTGAGGTAGTAGATATACAGATATGTACCCCAGGAGAAGTAGTAGATATATTCAGATATGTACCCAAAGTGAGGTATTGGATATACATATATATTTTGTACCCCAGATGAGGTAGTAGATATACAGATATGTTTTGTACCCCAGGTGAGGTAGTAGATATATAGATATGTTTTGTACCCCAGGTGAGGTAGTTGATATACAGATATGTTTTGTACCCCAGGTGACGTAGTAGATATACAGATATGTACCCCAGGTGAGGTAGTAGATATACAGATATGTACCCCAGGTGAGGTAGTAGATATACAGATATATTTTGTACCCCAGGTGAGGTAGTTGATATACAGATATGTTTTGTACCCCAGGTGATGTAGTAGATATACAGATATGTACCCCAGGTGAGGTAGTAGATTTTCAGATATGTTTTGTACCCCAGGTAAATTAGTGGATATATAGATATGTTTTGTACCCCAGGTGAGGTAGTAGATATATAGATATGTTTTGTACCCCAGGTGAGGTAGTAGATATATACAGATATGTACCCCAGGTATTGTAGTTAATATACAGATATGTTTTGTTAACCCAGGTGAGGTTGTAGATATATAGATATGTTGTGTACCCCAGGTGAGGTAGTACATATACAGATATGTTTTGTAACCAAGGTAAGGTAGTATATATACAGATATATTTTGTACCATAGGTGAGGTAGTTGATATACAGATATGTTTTGTACCCCAGGCGAGGTAGTAGATATACAGATATGTTTTGTACTCCAGGTGAGGTAGTAGATATAAAGATATGTTTTGTACCATAGTCGAGGTAAGTGATATACATATATGTTTTGTACCCTAGGTGAGGTAGTTGATACACATATATGTTTTGTACCCCAGGTGAGGTAGTGGATATATAGATATGTTTTGTACCCCAGGTGAGGTGGTAGATAAATAGATATGTTTTGTACCCCAGGTGAGGTAGTGGAAATATAGATATGTTTTGTACCCTATGTGAGGTAGTAGATATATAGATATGTTTTGTAACCCAAATAAGCTAGTGGATAGATAGATATGTGTTGTACCCCAGGTGAGGTAGTAGATATATAGATATGTTTTGTAACCCAAATAAGCTAGTGGATAGATAGATATGTGTTGTACCCCAGGTGAGGTAGTGGATATATAGATATGTTTTTTACCCTATGTGAGGTAGTAGATATATAGATATGTGTTGTATCCCAGGTGAGGTAGTGGATATATAGATATGTTTTGTAACCCAGGTAAGGTAGTAGATATATAAATATGTTTTGTACCCCAGGTAAGGTAGTAGATATATAGATATGTTTTGTACCCCAGGTAAGGTAGTAGATATACATATATGTTTTGTACACCAGGTGAGGTAGTGGGTACATAGATATGTGTTGTACCCCAGGTGAGTTAGTGGATATATAGATATGTAGGTGAGTTAGTGGATATATAGATATGTGTTGTAACCCAGGTGAGGTCGTAGATATATACATATGTTTAGTACCCCAGGTGGGGTAGTACATATACAGATATGTACCACAGGTGAGGTAATCGATATGTATACAGATATTTACTCCAGGTGAGGTAGTGGATAGATAGATATGTTTTGTACCCAAGGTGAGTTAGTGGATATATAGATAGTTTTTGTACCCCAGGTGAGGAAGTGGATATATAGATATGTAGGTGAGTTAGTGGATATATAGATAGTTTTTGTACCCCAGGTGAGGTAGAAGATATACAGATATGTGTTGTACCCCAGGTAAGGTAGTCATATACATGTTGTACCCCAGGTGAGGTAGTACATATACAGATATGTACCCCAGGAGATGTTTTGTACCCCAGGTGATGTAGTAGATATACAGATATGTTTTGTAACCACGGTAAGGTAGTAGATATAGATATGTTTTGTATCCCAGGTAAGGTAGTAGATATAGATATGTTTTGTATCCCAGGTAAGGTAGTAGATATACAGATATGTACGCCAGGTGCGGTAGTAGATATGTATGCAGATATGTAGTCCAGGTGAGGTAATGAATATACAGATATGTTTTGTTAACCCAGGTGAGGTAGTACATATACAGATATGTACCCCAGGTGAGGTCATAGATATAAACAGATATGTACCCCAAGTGAGGTAGTGTATATACACATATGTTTTGTACCCCAGGAGAGTTAGTTGATATACAGATATGTTTTAGATATATAGATATGTTTTGTTCCCCAGGTGAGGTAGTGGACCCCAGGTGAGGTGGTAGATATAAAGATATGTTTTGTACCCCATGTGAGGTAGTAGATATATAGTTATGTTTTGTACCCCAGGTGAGGTAGAAGATATACAGATATGTGTTGTACCCCAGGGGAGTTAGTGGATATATAGATATGTTTTTTACCCCAGGTGAGGTAGTATATATACAGATATGTTTTGTACCATAGGTGAGGTAGTTGATATACAGATATGTTTTAGATATATAGATATGTTTGATATACAGATATGTTTTAGATATATAGATATGTTTGATATACAGATATGTTTTAGATATATAGATATGTTTGATATACAGATATGTTTTGTTAACCCAGGTGAGGTAGTACATATACAGATATGTACCACAGGTGAGGTAATCGATATGTATACAGATATGTACTCCAGGTGAGGTAGTAGATAAACAGATATGTTTTGTACCCTATATGAGGTAGTAGATATATAGATATGTGTTGTACCCCAGGTGAGTTATGTATGCAGATATGTATTCCAGGTGAGGTAATGAATATACAGATATGTTTTGTTAACCCAGGTGAGGTCGTAGATATATAGATATGTTTAGTACCCCAGGTGAGGTAGTACATATACAGATATGTACCCCAGGTG
>NW_018404663.1:0-132 GCF_002113885.1 Mizuhopecten yessoensis
AGCTTTCTATACAAAGCACAGACCATATCCCACTATGTTCACATCTTTGAAGCTATCTATACAAAGCACAGATCGTATCCCACTATTTTCACGTCCTTGAAGCTTTCTATACAAAGCACAGACCATATCACA
>NW_018404663.1:4521-4608 GCF_002113885.1 Mizuhopecten yessoensis
TTTGAAGCTTTCTATACAAAGCACAGACCATATCACACTATATTCACGTCCTTGAAGCTTTCTATACAAAGCACAGACCATATCCCA
>NW_018404664.1:0-132 GCF_002113885.1 Mizuhopecten yessoensis
CCATATCTATACATTGTAGATATAGTGTTTGAAGCAATATCAATACCTACACATTGTAGATATAGTGTTAGTAGCAATATCCATAGGTACACATTGTAGATATAGTGTTTGCAGCAATATCCATATCTACAC
>NW_018404664.1:881-1970 GCF_002113885.1 Mizuhopecten yessoensis
AGTAGCAATATCCATAGGTACACATTGTAGATATAGTGTTTGTAGAAATATCCTTATCAGCACATTTTAGATATAGTTTTTGTGGCAATATGCATATCTATACAATGTAGATATAGTGTTTGCAGCAATATCCATATCTACACATTGTAGATATAGTGTTTGTTGTAATCTCCATATCTGGACATTTTAAATATAGTGTTCGTAGCAATATCTATTTCTACACATTGTAGATATAGTGTTTTTTGTTTGTAGCAATATCCATATCTACACATTGCAGATATAGTGATTGTAGCAATCTCCATATCTATACATTGTAGATAAAGTGTTTTTTGTTTGTAGCAATATCCATACATACACATTGTAGATATAGTGTTTGCAGCAATATCAATATCTACACATTGTAGATATAGTGTTTGAAGCAATATCCATATCTGCACATTTTAGATATAGTGTTTGTAGCAATATGCATATCTACACATTGTAGATAAAGTGTTATCCATATCTACATATTGTAGATATAGTGTTTGTTGCAATAAGCATATCTACACATTGTAGATAAAATGTTATCCATATCTACATATTGTAGATATAGTGTTTGTAGCAATATCCATGTCTATATATTGCAGATATAGAGTTTGTAACAATATCAATATCTATACATTGTAGATATAGTGTTTGTAGCAATATCTATATAAATACATTGTAGATATAATGTTCGTAGCAATATCCATGTGAACACATTGTAGATATAGTATTTTTGTTTGTAGCAATATCCATATCTACACATTGCAGATGAGGTATTTGTAGGAATATCCATATATCTATATTGCAGATATAGAGTTTGTAACAATATCAATATCTATACATTGCAGATATAGTGTTTGTAGCAATATCTATATAAATACTTTGTAGATATAGTATTTTTGTTTGTAGCAGTATCCATATCTACACAATGTAGCTGTGGTGTTTATATCAATATCCATATCTACACATTGTAAATATAGTGTTTGTAGCAATATACATATCTACACATTGTAGACATAATGTTTTTGTTTGTAGCAATATCCATATCTAAACATTGTAGATATA
>NW_018404665.1:0-132 GCF_002113885.1 Mizuhopecten yessoensis
CACCAACCAAATACACAACCCCACAAACAAACTCACAACACCATTCCCACTGCACTTAAGTACAGCCCCACACCAGACAACACACACCCTCCTACACACAACACCATTCCAGCTAAACACAAACATATAACC
>NW_018404665.1:4726-4815 GCF_002113885.1 Mizuhopecten yessoensis
ACTTAAGTACATAGCCCCACAATAGACAACACACAGCCTCCTATACACAACACCATTCCAGCTAAACACTAACATATAACCCCACAACA
>NW_018404666.1:0-132 GCF_002113885.1 Mizuhopecten yessoensis
AATATAACTATGTTACGATACAGGTAATATAACAATGTTACGATAAGGGTAATATAACAATGTTACAACACAGGTAGGATAGCAATCTTACGATACAGGTAATATAACAATGTTACGATACAGGTAATATAA
>NW_018404666.1:5027-5648 GCF_002113885.1 Mizuhopecten yessoensis
AACAATCTTACGATACAGGTAATATGATAATGTTACGATACAGGTAATATAACAATGTTACGATACAGGTACTATAACTATGTTACGATACAGGTAATATAACAATCTTACGATACAGGTAATATAACTATGTTACGATACAGGTACTATAACCATGTTACGATACCGGTAATATAACAATCTTACGATACAGGTAATATAACTATGTTACGATACAGGTAATATAACAATGTTACGATACAGGTAATATAACAATGTTACGATACAGGTAATATGATAATGTTACGTTACAGGTAATATAACTATGTTACGATACAGGTACTATAACCATGTTACGATACCGGTAATATAACAATCTTACGATACAGGTAATATAACTATGTTACGATACATGTAATAAAACAATGTTACCATACAGGTAATATAACAATGTTACGATACAGGTAATATAACAATGTTACGATACAGGTAATATAACTATGTTACGATACAGGTAANCTTACGATACAGGTAATATAACAATATTACGATACAGGTAATATAACTATGTTACTATACAGGTAATATAACAATGTAACGATACAGGTAATATAACTATGTTACGATACAGGTAATATAACA
>NW_018404667.1:0-132 GCF_002113885.1 Mizuhopecten yessoensis
AACGCCCCAAGTCCTCTGTATCATGACCTAATGAGGTTTATACCCTTAACGACCCCAAGTCCTCTGTATCATGTCCTAATGAGGTTCATACCCCTTAACGCCCCCAAGTCCTCTGTATCATGACCTAATGAG
>NW_018404667.1:5517-5660 GCF_002113885.1 Mizuhopecten yessoensis
AAAGTCCTCTGTATCATGACTTATGAGGTTTATACCCCTTAACGCCCCCAAGTCCTCTGTATCATGACCTAATGAGGTTTATACCCCTTAACGCCCCCAAGTCCTTTGTATCATGTCATAATAAGGTTTATACCCCTTAACGC
>NW_018404667.1:9699-36082 GCF_002113885.1 Mizuhopecten yessoensis
AGGTTTATACCCCTTAACGCCCCCAAGTCCTCTGTATCATGACCTAACGAGGTTTATACCCCTTAACGCCCCCAAGTCCTTTGTATCATGTCATAATAAGGTTTATACCTCTTAATGCCCCAAGTCCCCTGTATCATGTCCTAATGAGGTGTATACCCCTTAACGCCCCAAAGTCCTTTGTATCATGTCATAATAAGGTTTATCCCCCTTAACGCCCTCAAGTCCTCTGTATCATGTCCTTATGAGGTGTATACCCTTTAACGCCCCAAAGTCCTTTGTATCATGTCATAATAAGGTTTATACCCCTTAACGCCCTCAAGTCCTCTGTATCATGTCCTAATGAGGTGTATACCCCTGAACGCCCCAAAGTCCTTTGTATCATGTCATAATAAGGTTTATACCCCTGAACGCCCTCAAGTCCTCTGTATCATGTCCTAATGAGGTGTATGCCCCTGAACGCCCCAAAGTCCTTTGTATCATGTCATAATAAGGTTTACCTTAA
Organism: Mizuhopecten yessoensis; assembly: GCF_002113885.1. Taxonomy (NCBI): domain Eukaryota; kingdom Metazoa; phylum Mollusca; class Bivalvia; order Pectinida; family Pectinidae; genus Mizuhopecten; species Mizuhopecten yessoensis. The sequence goes on from NW_018404667.1 coordinate 10,202, forward strand.
CGCCCCCAAGTCCTCTGTATCATGCCCTAATGATGTTTATACCCCTTAACGCCCCCAAGTCCTCTGTATCATGCCCTAATGATGTTTATACCCCTTAACGCCCCCAACTCCTCTGTATCATGCCCTAATGAGGGTTATACCCCTTAACGCCCCTAAGTCCTCTGTATCATGTCCTAATGAGGTGTATACCCCTTAACGCCCCCAAGTCATCTGTATCATGTTCTAATGAGGTTTATACCCCTTAACGCCCCCAAGTCCTCTGTATCATGTCCTAATGATGTGTATACACCTTAACGCCCCCAAGTCATCTGTATCATGTTCTAATGAGGTTTATACCCCTTAACGCCCCAAGTCCTCTGTATCATGACATAATAAGGTTTATACCCCTTAACGCCACCAAGTCCTCTGTATCATGTCATAATAAGGTTTATACCCCTTAACGCCCCAATTCCTCTGTATCATGACCTAATGAGGTGTATACACCTTAACGCCCCCAGGTCATCTGTATCATGTTCTAATGAGGTTTATACCCCTTAACGCCCCAATTCCTCTGTATCATGACCTAATGAGGTTTATACCCCTTAACGCCACCAAGTCCTCTGTATTATGATCTAATGAGGTGTATACCCCTTAACGCCCCCAAGTCCTCTGTATCATGTCCTAATGAGGTTTATACCCCTTAACGCCCCCAAGTCCTCTGTATCATGACCTTATGAGGTTTATACCCCTTAACGCCCCCAAGTCCTCTGTAGCATGTCCTAATGAGGTTTATACCCATTAACGCCACCAAGTCCTCTGTATCATGTCCTAATGAGGTTTATACCCCTTAACGCCCCAAAGTCTTCTGTATCATGACCTAATGAGGTGTATACCACTTAACTCCACCAAGTCCTCTGTATCATGACCTTATGAGGTTTATACCCCTTAACGCCCCAAAGTCTTCTGTATCATGACCTAATGATGTGTATACCCCTTAACGCCCCCAAGTCCTCTCTATCATGACCTAATAAGGTGTATACCCCTTAACGCCCCCAAATCCTCTGTATCATGACCTAATGAGGCGTATACCCCTTAACGCCCCCAAGTCCTCGGTATCATGACCTAATGAGGTTTATACCCCTTAACGTGTATCATGTCATAATAAGGTTTATACCCCTTAACGCCCTCAAGTCCTCTGTATCATGACCTTATGGGGTTTAGACCCCTTAACGCCCCCAAGTCCTCTGTATCATGACTTAATGAGGTGTATACCCCTTAACGCCCCAAGTCCTCTGTATCATGTCCTAATGAGGTTTATACCCCTTAACGCCCCAAAGTCTTCTGTATCATGACCTAATGAGGTTTAGACCCCTTAACGCCCCCAAGTCCTCTGTCGCATGTCCTAATGAGGTTTATACCCAGTAACGCCCCCAAGTCCTCTGTATCATATACCCCTTAACGCCCCAAGTCCTCTGTATCATGTCATAATGAGGTTTATACCCCTTAACGCCCCCAAGTCCTCTGTATCATGACCTAATGAGGTGTATAACCCTTAACGCCCCCAAGATCCCTGTATCATGTCCTAATGATGTTTATACCCCTTAACGCCCCCAAGTCCTCTGTATCATATACCCCTTAACGCCCCAAGTCCTCTGTATCATGTCATAATAAGGTTTATACCCCTTAACGCCACCAAGTCCTCTGTATCATGACCTTATGAGGTTTATACCCCTTAACGCCCCCAAGTCCTCTGTATCATGTCCTAATGAGGTTTATACCCCTTAGCGTTAACAGAACAGGATTCAAAACCTGAGTTATGTGTAAAGATGTGCCCTTAGTAACGGTGTTATGCTAATGATAGAAAAAGACTACAAATACTGTCAACATTCGTTAACAACCGATTTGGTTTGTATTCAATAACAACCAAGGCTATTTAAGGACGTGTGTTAGGTATTCGTGTTTGTGTGCAGGGGGCAGTGTTATCGTGTGTTTGCCTCCATTCTTCAGTGCGGCTGGGTGCCTTTGGATTGGTACATGTATTTCAGTGAGAAAGTACTAGAAAAAAATACTTACATCTCAAATGAGCGGCCGTAGCCAATACTGTTGCTAGGGCTTTAGACAACACTGTTGCTATGGCTTTAGACAACACTATTGCTAGGGCTTTAGACAATACTGTTTAATAGTTAACATTAGGTTACATTGGCACGTTGCTAAAAACGTGGTTATTTACGCCATATTTGATGTTTTTTTAAAGCACATCGTTCAGAAAAAGTTCTTAGTATCTTGAAAATCAATGGCATCCGTGTTGTATCTGTCCCTCCCCCCACCCCCCGGGTTTATTTAGGACATTCTATCTGCCTGTATATATGTCTTTTTTAATTTGTTGTTCATTAAAACGTCAATTAATCAAGTAATTTCTTATTGTTTTTATTTTATAACATTACTGGCCAATGAACGTTAATTAGTTTAAACATATTTTATTACAATATAATTACAAAAGGATTGGACACAAGTTATTGCAACTTATACACGCCCTTTCCATAATGGTTTACAACATATAAATATAACGCAATTTCTAATAATACATAAATTAATTTACAACAAATACATACTTGAGAGAGAGAGAGAAATGGAGAGAGAGAGAGAGAGAGAGATAGAGAGAGAGAGAGAGAGAGATTTTAGTCCGACTCATTTCATGATTAAAACTATAGATTAAGATAACAAACCTATAACAACGTTATATAACAAACGTATCAAGCTTATAACAATGTTGACCCAGTTGGACTATAACGTCAATTTGTAATGCGTTGACAAAACAATATTACAGGAGAACATCACACACACACACACACAATGTACAAATATCTACCAGAGTTGTCGTTCTTAACACTATCGACGAAACAATCGCGGACAATCCATCTCTGTGTAATAAGCGTAACTTACCCCCGCGCGTAATATTCCACGATTACGGTATTCTCGTAATGTTTCGATGAAGTAACGGTGAACATAAAGGTTTTTGAAGGCAAATAAAAGATATGTGTTACCTATTGAACATGACATTGTATGTTTGGGTTCTTCTTGTTTCACTGAACACTATTATGCGCGTTTTGCAGGTCTCTCTGAGGTACGCCAACCAGCACCTGTGTGGCGGGACTCTGATCGACTCCCAGTGGGTTCTCACCGCAGCGCACTGTTTTGAAGAGTAAGGCGTATATAAATAGCATTACATATAGTGTAATGTGACTTAACCGATTACGTAATCAGAATACCTTTACTTAGCAGGCATCTAATTATATTTTCAATTATCACTTGTGTTTCATGAACCTACTTTTTGAGCTACTGTCAAATAGAAACACTTCTATTATTATTGGTGAGCGGGTTAGGCTATATATAGTAGAAAGGACGGGGTTTGATTCCCGGATTCCAGTTAAAAGATACAATGGTCTCCTAACCGATGACGCTGGTACTCTCCAGGTACTCCGGTTTCACCCTATTTTGATACTCTGCTCGCCTCTATCTTGGATAATTTGTTTCATGGTTGTTCTAAAACAATCAAAGTGAATTATCCCCATACTTAATGTATGCTGTCGGTTATATTATGTCAAAGTAGAACCTCAACAAATCTAAAAATAAACGGTTTCTTCCCTTTTTTACAATTGCCGTAACATTTCTGCAAAGGAAAACCAAACCTGTTTTTACCTCCCATTTGAAGAGGAGCATTAGCAATTGTATAACTTGCTCTCGGGTAAAGATTAAAGCGACGTTCGAGTTTTACAAAGCTGTAAATATTAGGAACCTGGATTTTCATTTTTTAGGAGAAAGTCCTAGTTCACTTCAATTGTAACGAAAAAAGTATTTCTTACAACAAATTTAAGACTTTTTTTACATTTTTAATTCATCCAAATGTTGGATCGAAAATTAGCAAGATATACAATGGTATATAAACAATATCAGGTTGTAATACTTTGGAACTCTGATACATTAATGTACGTGAGAAGGGAGACAACCGCTCGATAATGAAATACATGTCATGTGTTCACAAATTGTCTTTACGAAAATTAAAAAAACAATGTTGTATGTTATTAAGATATACCATCATATTTAACACAATCATCAAATCTACGTATTACTGTAGGTTATTTTAAGAGCAATACGTTAATATAAACAGATAAGTACAGTCCATGATAAGCTGGGCTGCCACTTGTATTGGGACAGTGAAACTTATGGTGCCTGATTACGGTCATCTCGTGTTGAACACGCTAATTATATTAGCGTATACAGAATTTCGTGCTATCGCGGTAAAATGTCGTGTTGGAAATGCCGTGTTGGCGTGTTGTCGCCTCGTGCCCTTGTCGTGTTGTCGCCTTGTCGCGGTTTGAAAACGCAACAAGACGACATTGTATCTGTTAAATATCGGGTTGTCGCAGTTTGTGACCGCGACAAAGCGACAAGACGTCATCACGACAAGGCGACAACACGAGATGACCGTAATCAGCCACCGTAATCATTAGCTTGTATCTGCATTAGTCTTTTGGAAAGAAAATTATGATGCTCTAGCTTCCCCAATTTAAACCAGATCCACAAGGGAAATTCATTTGTATAATACGAACTGTATATTGTAACCTACAGATAATCAGCCTTTCCATCCATTCATCTTTACTGGTTCGTTCACTCGGAACTTACGGTTTAAAGGAAATGTAACATTAGAAACTCGAGTGCGAAAGGAAAACAACACATTTTGTTTTGAATGTATGTTATAGATGATACTCAATCAGATAAGTTGTAACCACCAATACAGAATTTACCTGGCTGTTTGTCTTGTGCTACACGTTACAGAATAAAATAAACGTTTTCATTTGTTTCCCCTGTAGATACAGTAATAACGTAAACAGTTTCTCTCGTAGAGCCCGTAGTTTTGTATTTCTATGCGGTATATTTTTACCAAATAATTAACATGGTGTTTTACGATACAGTTGTTCATTTTCGTACACTTAACATATGATCTAAATAAAGTAAAATAAACTTTATATATTTTACAAAAAATATGAAACACGTTACTGCAACTTATATTAATCACTCTTGCTGATCCGGATGTTAGCGTACTTGCGTGGTCTGAACGTGTGAGGAAACCGGAGTACCCGGAGAAAACCTACGTGGTCGTGCAGGTGACCCCATACCTCCGATCGGGGAATCGAACCCAGGCCACCTCGGTGAAAAGCAAGTGCGCTATCCACTGCGCCACCCGACCACCGTTAAGTACGTAGAAGCATGAGTTATATTTGTTGCGGTGAATGAAAAAAATAAATAGAGTATTATTTTTTTCTGTAGCACGAACCACCACGGTTGGACTGTCGGGGTCGGCTTACATGACCAGCATCACGTGCACTCCTCAAACATCCATCACGTGTCAAAGGTGGTCGTCCATTCGCATTATAATTCGCATAACAACCACAACGACATCGCCCTGATGAAGCTCTCCTCACCCATCGATCTATCTGGCAATTATGCAAAAGCGGCATGTTTACCAAGCAGTAACGAGAATTTCGAGCACAACACGTGCACTGTCACCGGTTGGGGCGTCACCCATTACGGTTTGTGAATTTAATTGATGTTACTATCCGTAATTTCTCTAGTTCTCTAACATAATTGAGCATAGACTGTGAGTAAATATATTGTTTCATGCGGGTTTTTTTCGGGGGGTTTAAACATTAGTATATTCGTGAAAGTCGAAATTCCTTTTATTGAGTTGGTTTGTTCATTATTATGACCAGACAACACGACACGAATTTTTTTTAGTAATATTTTCGTATTTGCAAAAAAAACAAATGTTACCTGCAATATCTCGAAGACAAATTATCTTGTTTTGAGTACGTTTTAACTAAAGTTACTGTTTCATATTCGCCATCATTTAGAAAACAAAAACCTGCATGATATATTTTATCATCTTTGTGTGTATTATGCCTATACAACATTTAATGAATCGCCTAAATATTCGATAGTTTGTTTATACAGATGAACATGGTAACGCACCTTTGACTCGGTACCTGATGAAGGTTGATGTGCCGGTGTTGACCAATGCTCAGTGTCAATACGACCTCGGACGGCACGCCATCTACACCGGAAACATCTGCGCTGGCTTCAGTCAGGGTGGCAGAGACGCTTGTCAGGTAATACGATAATAACCGTAACATATGTTGTGGATAAGGCATGTTTGTGTTACATGTACTCTAGGGTAAATTCAGTACTCAGCTTCAAAGCACGTTATAACAGACATAATCATCTGCTAAACGTTTAATTCATTGGACTGTTACGATATATCATGCGAGGAAATATCGCGTTATTTTAAGTAAGGTACGTTACACAATGTTTTTGGGATGTCACGATACACCGACTATATTTTGGGATTTCTTTTTCGTTTTTGATTTTTTTTCTACTCTTATCCGTTTCCACATGGCGGGTGACAGCTCCAGCCAGGCATGCTTGTCGAACAACATGAAGTTTGTTAAGCATTTTTAGTTGACAAAGTATATTTCCAGTTGTAATATTGCTATTAAAAATTGCAACATGTCTTTTCGCTTTGCTTCTACTGTTGCTATATGTATCGTGATATATATCGTATCGTGACCACAGTATCATGATACGTATTGTATCGACATCGTATCGTATCGTATCGTTGCAGCCCCATAAGTTATCGCTCTAACCCGTTCATATAAAACTCAAGATGCTCATTAAGACCGACTTTAACATGGTTCTTTGGTGGTGGAAATAAGTTACTCGTCTGAAAGGCTGTACCCCAAAAAGATGTTAATTTAAATGTTTAATAACACACTATGTAGTAATAATTATAATAGCATCACTGTGTTCTTAAAAAGAGACAACTAATACTAATCACAAGGTATTATGAAGTAAGTACATTATTTGAAAAAAAGGCCAAGTAAGATACTGAGGTCAAATTATGACGTGAACACTGTGTTGAAGACTCAATACAAAAAAACCCGAAATATACTTATAATAGACAGTAGTCTCTTTTGCATCACGCTTTGTAACATGTAACATGATCAACGACTTTTATCTTTATTAGGGTGACTCCGGCGGTCCGATGGTATGCAAACATAACGGGGTATACAAGTTGGCAGGCGTGGTATCCTGGGGTTACGGTTGCGGTGATGCTCATACACCAGGTGTATACACTCGGGTATCCTCTTTCCTGTCCTGGATAGCCCAACACAAACACTAGGTTGTTACTTGTCGTTATCACCGTTGTTTATAGCATTAAAATCGTTGACTAAATATATATATAACATTATTCTGTTGCGTCTTTGTTAAAACATACACATACATCAGGTAATAATTTCGAACCGAGTATCCGAATCGACCATCCGATGGTCTCACTGACAATTAAAACGGTATAACGACATATAATGTTACCAGTAAGTATTGTGACATGTCTATAACAGATAAGTTGAAAACCAAGGGAATTGAAGTCAACTAAAGAATTTGAAGTAACCCCTTGCAACGAAATAAAGGGGTGTGATGAATGTACATAGCATATTATTCAGGTTAGATACGTTGATCTGTTGGCGTTAATCATTTGTGTTATGTCTCCGTAATTCAAACGCTTAGAAGACAGATAGTTTTAGAGGTACAATTAAAACGCACAGGTGATTATACCTCACTCATCGCTAGGTGTCGCTAAGATAGGAAGAGGGTATTAATAGGCAGAATTCAGCAACAATCGGTCCAGTTATGTTCTGATCTCAGCGTGTATACAGCAGTGTCAGACTGTAAGTACCTAATATATGCGAGACCGGTTTTGTGTTGGAAAGATAGAAGTGACTGAATAAGTCTTCCCTTGATCCACACACTGCCTGGAAGATATATTAAATAAACGATTGAGTGCTGTAGCGAGATACTGTTAGACAGAAGATGTCGCGGGCATAGGCTATGCAGTGCTAGTCGTGACTAGGTATAGTTGTTAGGGCTAGTCGGGACTAGGGGTAGTCGTGGTTATCGGAGAGCGCCGTAGTATAGTATATTAGTATATATAAATTGTTTATAAGATGTTAAAGCTTATAAAACCAAAACCATACATATCATGGCAAGAAGTATCATAAAAGTTTTCTAGATAAAAAAAATGGTTATCTATTTCATGGTTTTCCGTGTTTATGTGAACGACAGTCCATGGCTGTAAATTCCTAACTAAAACGTATCAAAAATATTAAGTATTTGAACATCTATGAAACATCACATACAAATAAAAAAAAAATAATCTCAATGATTATAATCTATTATTTAAGGATCTTCGTTTGATTGTTTGTCTTGGGCTTAACGTTATTGCAACAGCCAGGGTCGTACTGATGCCTAGGGAGACACCTTTGGAAAGAGAAGTAAATAAAAAAGAAATAAGACAGGATAGATAGGAAAAAAACATTATTGACCCACATTCAAGGTCACACAGGTCAAATAAGTTTAAAACTCCAAACGATATCTTCTGAAGAACAAACAAGCCTAGAGTCAGGATATAAGGCTGGTAGATTCCTTGGATGGAGATAAACATTAAGTTTGCTAGTTAAATGACCTCGACCAAATTACAGGGTCATAATGGTGAACTTTCTCTTTAGCTTAACATGGCTGTTGACGTTTACATATGTACGTGTATGTATCACTACGCTCACGATAATGACTGTCGTTATCGATTAATGACGACAATGACCTCAACAAAGGTCATTGAGTCAATTACACTTGAAACTGTAAACATATTGGTATATACCCATGCACCCGAAGGAAGACAAAACACTTTCTCTTAATTGCTAATACCACACGTCAATCATGAATCCAATAGTAAGCACTCGAGGAAACGGAATGACTGAATGGCGTGCATGCCATTATGGTGATGATACGATAATATAATGTGTATTGATGCATCACACTGTATGCTACTTTTTGTGACAATTTTGATTTTATCTTATGATCGCATTGGTTCCAAGGTCCATTATTTTTCTATAAGCATCTGTTTGTCTCAAACATGAATACTACATAAGAATAATAAAATGTTGCCTTTGAATTGGTTATTTCTATTGTTTATTGTCTGATTCCTGATCCCTGAATGCATGTACATTCCTGAGGCACTTATAGCCTGCAAAACATTTAACATGATCCTATGATCTTCATTGAAGTCCGAAAAATGTAAAGAAGATGGGGGTTAGATTGGAAAATATTTGGAATGCATCCTAACATCCGCCCAGGATTAATGAATTATCTGCAAGTTACCGACGTTGGTAAATTATTTCTAATTTCTAAAAAAATGCAAAATGTATTTATACCATGTATGTATATTATATTGGTCAACTTCTGACAATCCATGGCAATGCCAGCAATGGTAAAGCGACAATCCACGGCAATGTCAGCAATGGTAAAATGACAATCCACGGCAATGTCAGCAATGGTAAAGCGACAATCCATGGCAATGTCAGCAATGATAAAGCGACAATCCACGGCAATGTCAGCAATGGTAAATCGACAATCCACGGCAATGTCAGCAATGGTAAAGCGACAATCCATGGCAATGTCAGCAATGATAAAGCGACAATCCACGCCAATGCCAGCAATAATAAAGCGACAATCCACGGCAATGTCAGCAAGGGTAAAGCGACAATCCATGGCAATGTCAGCAATAATAAAGCGACAATCCACGGCATTGCCAGCAATGATAAAGCGACAATCCACGGCAATGCCAGCAATGATAAAACGACAATCCACGGCAATGCCAGCAATGATAAAGCGATCATCAACGGCAAAGTCAGCAATGGTAAAGCGACAATCCATGGCAATGCCAGCAATGATAAAGCGACAATCCACGCCAATGCCAGCAATGGTAAAGCGACAATCCAAGGCAATGTCAGCAATGACAAAGCGACAATCCATGGCAATGCCAGCAATGGTAAATCGACAATTCATGGCAATGTCAGCAATAGTAAAACGACAATCCATGGCAATGCCAGCAATGATAAAGCGACAATCCACGCCAATGCCAGCATTGGTAAAGCGACAATCCACGGCAATGTCAGCAATGGTAAAGCAACAATCCATGGCAATGCCAGCAATGGTAAATAGACAATCCATGGCAATGCCAGCAATGGTAAATCGACAATCCACGGCAAATTCAGCAATGGAAAAGCGATAATCCATGGCAATGCCAGCAATGATAAAGCGACAATCCACGGCAATGCCAGCAATGATAAAGCGATCATCCACGCCAATGTCAGCAATGGTAAAGCGACAATCCATGACAATGCCAGCAATGATAAATCGACAATCCACGGCAATGCCATCAATGATAAAGCGATCATCCACGGCAATGTCAGCAATGGTAAAGCGACAATCCATGGCAATGCCAGCAATGATAAAACAACAATCCACGGCAATGCCAGCAATGATAAAGCGATCATCCGCGGCAATGTCAGCAATGGTAAAGCGACAATCCATGGCAATGAAAGCAATGATAAAGCGACAATCCACGCCAATGCCAGCAATGATAAAGTGACAATCCACGCCAATGCCAGCAATGGTAAAGCGACAATCCATGACATTGTCAGCAATGGTAAATCGACAATCCACGGCAATGTCAGCAATGGTAAAGCGACAATCCATTGCAATGCCAGCAATGATAAAGCGACAATCCACGGCAATGCCAGCAATGGTAAAGCGACACTCCATAGCAATGTCAGCAATGGTAAAGCGACAATCCACGGCAATGTCAGCAATGGTTAAGCGATCATCCGCGGCAATGTCAGCAATGGTAAAGCGACAATCCATGGCAATGAAAGCAATGATAAAGCGACAATCCACGCCAATGCCAGCAATGATAAAGTGACAATCCACGCCAATGCAAGCAATGGTAAAGCGACAATCCATGACATGGTCAGCAATGGTAAATTGACAATCCACGGCAATGTCAGCAATGGTAAAGCGACAATCCATTGCAATGCCAGCAATGATAAAGCGACAATCCACGGCCATGCCAGCAATGATAAAGCGACAATCCACGGCAATGCCAGCAATGGTAAAGCGACACTCCATGGCAATGTCAGCAATGGTAAAGCGACAATCAATGGCAATGTCAGCAATGATAAAGTGACAATCCATGGCAATGTCAGCAATGGTAAAGCGACAATCCACGGCAATGCCAGCAATGGTCCCCCGACAATCCACGGCAATGTCAGTAATGGTAAAGCGATAATCCACGGCAATGCCAGCAATGGTAAAGCGACAATTCACGGCAATGTCAGCAATGGTAAAGCGACAATCCACGGCAATGTCAGCAATGGCAAAGCGACAATCCACGGCAATGCCAGCAATGGTAAAGCGACAATCCACGGCAATGTCAGTAATGGTAAAGCGATAATCCACGGCAATGCCAGCAATGGTAAAGCGACAATCCAAGGCAATGTCAGCAATGGTAAAGCGACAATCCACGGCAATGCCAGCAATGATAAAGCGACAATCCACGCCAATGCCAGCAATGGTAAAGCGACAATTCACGGCAATGTCAGCAATGGTAAAGCGAAAATCCATGGCAATGTCAGCAATGATAAAGCGACAATCCATGGCAACATACATGTCAGTAAAGAATTAACAAATACATCCACGCCAATGCCAGCAATGGTAAAGCGACAGTCAACGGCAATGTCAGTAATGGTAAAGCGACAATCCATGGCAATGTCAGCAATGATAAAGCGACAATCCATGGCAACATACATGTCAGTAAAGAATTAACAAATACATATCTCCTTTTTGTTGAAAACTCAATTATATAATTATAACATTTAAGTGTTTCGTAGTGTCGTTACCAATTGAGAATTATAAATGATCACAATGTATTTTCAGAGTTTGTTTTCATCGCAAGCAAGTGGACTCGATATTTTATCTACGCGCCGAGGGTTTTACCAAATTTGAAAATCCCGAGGGTGTAATTTCCCTAACCTACACCCTTGGGCATGAAAGAGTATTTTTCTCTCATTCCAATCACCATAATAAGCTCAGAAACCACGAAAATGCAATAAAACTGGCCAATATTTTGAAAATATAAAAATATTTCCTATGTTCATATCTTACCGTAGTTTTATCGATTTTGTGTTGTTATTAGGGTTTTGTTGACAGTTAAAGTGAAATGTTACATCAGTGTTATATTTTCTCGAGTCATGTTTCCGAAACTAAGTACATGTATTACATATATATCAACCATGAGCTATTTCGTCTTTTTCATCAAAATGTTTTGATATATTCAATAATGGTTTAGCTGTTCAAACCGCGTTCGTCCGTGGTCCGTACTTCATCCCTTCAGAAATGTTTTTAAGCACGTTTTCTCAAAATAGTGCCTGAAGGATCTCTCACAAATTGCAAATGTAGGGTTCCCATTTCACTCCTGACTGATCGGAAAACCAGACAGCAATCTTGAAATGTAGACCGTGTTAGCGTTATATCTCAGAAAGTACTGGAGGTATCGTATTTCACAAGCATGTTCTCCATGATTCTTTGTGATGCATTTTGAATTTACTGACGGATCAGAGAACCAAGATTGGCTGTCTTGAATATTAAGAGTTATTTTTTTAGTGGTATTTCTCAGAATGTAACGGAGGGATCTGTCTCAAATTTCACTTATGTATCCTCAATTGTCCGTATTTTTGCATATTCAATATGATAATTTATTGTAAAACCAAGACGGCTGACAGGCAATGCTATTTAACGGAAGGAATCGATCTTAATATCACAAGAATGTTCCCCTTGGTTGGACATTTAATATGGGGACTAATTGGAAAAAAAACAAGATGGGCATCAGGCAGCCTTTTGGAATTTTGATAGTTCATATTTTTTGCGAGGATGTTAAACCACAATAACTGATATGCTGAAAGAAATTGCTTCACTGCTCGAAAATAACATAATTCCAATGGATATTGTATAGACCGACTCACGAAGGTAACAATGCTGAGTGTACAATCCCAGCCACAACACTTATATAAGTGCACCTAGACTTGTTTGTGCTATGTACAGATAAGCTCGTTAAATTGTAACTGTTCATGCTTATGTGTCTGGGGGGGTGTAAGAGTAAATCACTGCGTCCAAAGCGATAAAGGGAATACAAAATAACAATTACGTTGTACCTCACAGTGGTAGGCACGGCAGATAAGTGGTAAGATGCCAGGCTAGTGACCGAAGGGGTGCGGGTTCGAGTCTTGGCACGGCATTTTCTTGTATCTTTGAGCAAGATACTTTAGTATAAACCGTATTTCATTTCGTAAAGTTGCAGTTACAATATACAGACCATTTAATTATTACATACATGAAATAAGATCCAAAAACAAGTTCCTAAACTTATATCAATATGGTTCCTTAGCAGAAATACTAATGGATAACAGAGACTTGAAGTAAAAGAAAGAGGAGAAGAAATAGGAAGAGAAGAAAGAATAGCATTTGCCAATGTACCAAACGTTAACCTATGTAAATGTAACTGATATGATAACGTATTTATAACAGTGGACCATTGATGCGGGGTACTACTACAAAGATGATACGAAAATACCAATAGCATATATATGGCACAACTGATATGGGCGCGCGCACAACCACACACCCTCACACACGCACACACAAAACCCGAGGTGTATACATGTATGAGTGACACATTGGGTGTATGAATAAAATAGATAACACACGTTTTGAGTTAATAATAACATTTTGTACACAGTTAAATATATTTCGATTTTGGGCAGGTGAAATATTGTTGTCACCAAACAGGAGGGTTGATACTTTACTTTGCTTGTTCTAGTCTACTCAGCTGTAAATGGGTAGGTGATTGGGTAGTTCTAGGATTGTAGAATGCTAGCTGTGAGCGCCGAAATGGCAGCAACATCTGTATGCTCCCCAAGGAGTTGAGAAAGACATTGGCTGGTTGCAAAGGCCCTATAACAACGGAAGATAATTTGTGAACCGCTTTGAGACGACGTACGAAATGGGTTGTAATACAACGGTATATAAGAACCTGGAATATTATTAAAGTGTTGCAAAAAGCATAACACGCATTCATGCATGATCGCGCGTGGGTTTGTGCGAGTTCGTGTTTCAAAGGGAGGTAAGGGGATGGAAAATATCTCGATTTGGTGTTATACCTCGCTTCATTACTAAGCTGTTTTCCTCACAACGCACCTCGAAACAAGTAAAGTATTCATGCATGCTCGTGTGTGCGCGTGCGTATGTGTGTTTATTCCTAGTCATCATGTTCTGCAGCGACCATTTTTTTCACGGAACAACAAAAAAAAACACCCTCTTTAAACTAATCTTCAAAGGTATTGTTGTTTGTATGTAAATTTAGTATTGCATGTACATGTTAACAAAAACATAATTGTACACCATTTTGATTTTATTTTTGCTATATAATCGCGTATATCGAGTAAGCCCGGCGAACCATATCCGAGCTTAGTGCGCATTCTTTGTTGTTTGAATCCAGCTAAGGAAGGATGATACCCGCGTGTAGACTCCGGGAGCGTTCCTCTGAGCACAGCCGTATCCCCATGACGTAATACCGGCCAATTTCCAAACTCCGTTCTTTTTACAGGTCAATGGGCCACCGGAATCTCCCTGCAAAATACAGAAAAAAATAATCTAGCACTTTCTAAAACGTGTGTTTGCTTAGTTTAGTTTCACGTCCTCGAGACAAACAAGAATATACATGTATGAAGAGACTTTGCCGAAAATAAAACGTGAGTTTGGGGAAGATATACACTGTAGATCCCAAGTATTCCAATAGGCTAAGTAGATCGTTTTCGGTTTCCTCAATTTTCCCAAAACAGAGGACACAGTTAATAACCCCGGTTTCTGCAAAGGGTTCAACATAAGTCGGCTCATACAATAACTTGCAAGGAGATCTAGCAAGCATACTCTTTACCCGAACATGAAGGTGTTGTCTCATTGATACTGTGTCATGATAAATGTCTGTTAAAAATGAATAGCGATAAGTATTGAGATGCATCAGACTACAAACTCCCGCCGATTCGGGAGAATGAAGAGGCTGAACAGGCTATTCCGTCTTTGCGTAATGCAGAGTTATCTTCTCTTGTGAGCAGGTATTGATTGTTACGTCATTGGTTTGTGTGAGCAAATTACGTCGTTTTCTCAACAATTGATGACGTTACTCTCACAAACCAATGACGTAACCAGCAATACCTGCTCACAGGAGCAGATAACTCTGCAAGACGAAAAGACGGAAATTATATACATCCCGATATATACCTTCCGTGTCATATGCTTGGAGAACGTAACATTAACAACCCAATAAGAACATTGTGAATCTATATTTTTTCTGTTCTTCCTTTCTTCTTACTCTTTTTCACCGGTGTCTCCCTATGTACCCGTCTTCATAATAATAATAATAATAATAATAATAATAATTCGAGGTTCTTATATTCCGTCTATTCGTATTGCAAAGTTATCTGCTCTTGTGAGCAGGTATTGATTGTTACGCCATTAGTTTGTGTGAGAATATTACGGCGTTTTCTCAAAAAAATATGACGTTACTCTCACAAACAAATGACGTAACAATCAATACCTGCTCACAAGAGCAATTAACTCTGCAATACAAAAAGACGGAATACCGCTTTATCACAACCAAGTTCGTAGGTCGTCTTAAAGCGGTTCACAAATTATTATCCTAATTATCAGCAGTAACAGCTAGCATTCTACAATTCTAGCACTGCCCAACCACGTACTCATTCACAGTTTAGTAGATATCTTCCTCAAAGATACAACAGAGTGCCGTGCCGAGACTCGAACCCGCAACCTTTCGGTCACGAGCCCGGCGTCCCACCACTAGACTTCCGTGCCTTCATATGACCTAACTGTTGTAAGTGCGTAAAACAGATACAGCAACTGCATTGCATACTGTCAATTTCTTTATTTACTCTTCTGCTTTTGCCCTTGATAATGATATCATGGATTAAATACCGTTATGTGATGATTATTTTTATGAAAAAAAACGTAAACGTAATATTTCAGACAATATCTGTATAACATGTGTGACAGAAGCTACATGTATATTTGTTTACTGTACCGTGTTTCGAATCGCATACCTGACAAGCGTCCTTTCCACCTTGACTATAGCCAGCACAAAGGTTAGATGTGTAAATAGAATTTCCCATGTAATAATTACACCTGCTGTTGGGAATGATAGGAACGTCGACCTCCTCCAGATAACGAGAGCCTTGTCCACCTAAACACAGAACACAACATCAGTAAGTGAAGCGTTGACGTGCCTTGTATTCTTGCGATAATTTAATGTTCGCGTGAATTCGTCACGAGACCAGGCTGCTACATGAGGTTTTCACGAAGACTAATTTCACAGGTATTTACTTACCATTTTTAAAAATAGAATTATTTCATTCGCGAATTCAAGTATTCGGGAATAAAGCGAGAAGTTAATTTTCGTGTGAATGTGTTACGAGACTAGGCTGTTATATGAGGTTTACAGCGAGCACTAGTTCCATATATATTTACTGATCATTATAAGAATAGAACTATTTCAATCGCGAATTCAAGTATTCCGGAATAAAGCGAGACGTTAATTTTCGTGTGAATGTGTTACGAGACCAGACTTTTATATGAGGTTTACAGCGAGACTAATTCAATAGATATCTACTTATCATTATTAAAATATAATTATTCCAATCGTGAATTTAAGTATTCCGTAAAAAAACCCAAAAGACAATATTCAAAACATCAAGCGCGACAATGGGGTGATTAACAGTAAATCATAGGAGATCACAAGATCACACTCCCAATTCTGTATCAATAATGTTCCAAAGCTCAAGTTTATTTTGCCTTAATTTCAGAAATGTTCTCATTATGCAAAAATTTAAAGACAAAGTCTTAGAAAAAGAAAAGAGTACTTTCAGGTCAACATACATTATTGCAATTGGCACTACTATAGGAAGTGTTTAAGAGTAAACTATACTTCCTGATATATTAATCATTTTTTATCAGGCCCAGTATCAATATAATTATTCACCACAATATCACTTATATTGCTTTCATGTGTGAAACCCAATCAGTAAAAATACAGTATCAGTATTTTGATTTATGAAAACATCTGATAGATCTACCTAGTGAAATACACATCTAAGATTGTTTCAATCAATATAGTTATAGTTATATTTTTTTTATATATATATTGTTATTTGTTTTTCAAACACCGGGACCCACTTGTATAAAACATCTCAACTCTTGAGATTTCCTCAAGTCTATGATTTCCCATAGACAATACATTGCTTGAGATTTTCCTTAACTTTGATATGTGTTTTACAAGTGGGCCCGGTTATCACAGACAGAGAGCATACCCTCGTGAAGAGCTCCCCATCCAGTTGCTGTACAAACGTTGTTGTCGAAGTTTTCATTGGGGTCGGGAAGACAAGCCGTTTTGACGTAGGTAGTGGTAGTGTCCACAGGTTTGTCCAGTTTGATCAAGGCGATGTCGTTATGGTTACGGCTATGGTCGTAGTGCTCGTGCGTTAAAACAAGTATGGCGTTGTGGACCTGGCTGCTGTATATGTGACTACGATCCTGAACACCAACAGCTACGGTCCAGTAATGTTTCGAAGTGCTAGAGAGATAAACACGGTTGAATAAATGGTAAAATATCGTTACGGTTACTACTGACTATCAGCTAGGTAGAGAAAGAGAGAGAGAGAGAGAGAGAGAGAGAGAGAGAGAGAGAGAGAGAGAGAGAGAGATGGTTGAATAATTTGAAAAAGAAATATCGTTATATTTCTACAGACATTCAATGTACCGGAGAGAGAAAACCATTGAGGAAAGTTAAATATGTGGTTAGAGTGATACATACATTCAGCCTGCTGGAGAAAGAAACACGGCTGAATAATTTGACAAATATTATTGTGGTCATATTGACATTCAGTATGCTTGAGAGTAAAATAAGGTTGAATGATTTGACAAATACCATTGGTCCTTCAGACATTCTGTATGCTAGAGAATGAGATAGGGTTGATTGATTTGGCAAATACCATTGGTCCTTCAGACATTCTGTATGCTAGAGAATGAGATAGGGTTGATTGATTTGGCAAATACCATTGGTCCTTCAGACATTCTGTATGCTAGAGAATGAGATACGGTTGAATGATTTGACAAATACCATTGGTCCTTCAGACATTCTGTTTGCTGGAGAGTGAGATAGGGTTGATTGATTTGACAAATACCATTGGTCCTTCAGACATTCTGTATGCTAGAGAATGAGATAGGGTTGAATGATTTGACAAATACCATTGGTTTTTCAGACATTCTGTATGCTAGAGAGTGAGATAGGGTTGAATGATTTGACAAATACCATTGGTCCTTCAGACATTCTGTATGCTAGAGAGTGAGATACGGTTGAATGATTTGACAAATACCATTGGTCCTTCAGACATTCAATATGCTAGAGAGTGATGCCTAGCAGCGAGCCTTAAATTTGCCGAGACACAGATAGCGAACGTGATCTTGACCCCTGAGTATCACGGATTTCTCGTCAAAGGTAATACTATGCCAAAAAACGCAAAAGTGTTTCGGTGTAGCTGTTTAGGTACGAAGGAACACAATACATTTACTCCAGGTGTAAAGTGTTCCTAGATGTGTTGCAATATACAACGATATGGTATATGTACTTTTAAAAAGCCCTTAATAACATTGCATTTGTCAGTATAATGTGACCGGGCGGAATGCCGTGCTGGGTGCCTTCGGCATGGTATTTGAATGAGATAGCACTATCAAATCGGCATCAGATCAACGCTACCACAGGGAGGCAAGCACACCAACATACCCTGTCTCCAGCACACATACACGGTTTCACAACGGACATTGATAGCCTCAGCTGTTGATTCCGTCTTTGCGTATTGCAGAGTTATCTTCTCTTGGGAACAGGGATTGATTGTTACGTCATTGGTCGGTGTGAGAAAATTACGTCGTTTTCTCAAAAATTGATGACGTTTCTCTCACAAACAAGTGACGTAACAATCAATACCTGCTCCCAAGAGAAGATAATTCTGCAATACGCAAAGACAAAATAGGCCTTTAAACAATTGACCAAACTTACTCCTGGAAGCAGTGAGCCGCGGTGACGACCCACTGGCTATCTATAAGGGTACCACCACACATATGCTGTCCTCCGTATCTGAGGGAAACCTGCCACGGGTATTCTCCGTGTGTTGCTACTGTGCCTCCTACAATCTTGTGATTGCCTGATACGGCAGGGACACCGCACTGACCTGGGGAATCAGTAATTCATTATGAAGTAAAAAGGTGGATGTTAGGAAAAACAGTAATTAAATGGTTTACCTGCGTGTTTTTATTTTATTTATTCATGTGTATAGAACTCAAAGAATATTTTTTGCAGTATATAATTACTTATAATTTAACCTGCGCCTATCTTAGAAAAGTCAACACAGTTAAAAAAAAACTCAATTATAAGATATACCAAAACAAAGTTGTTGAAAATCCAAAACAATTCCACTAAAAAAACCGGATATGATATTTTCCCGTCAAGATATTTTGTATATATATCTCAATGATTTACAATCATTGTAGCATATTGTTTTTAAAGTTAATTTTAAATATTTTGACTGATAGTTCACAAAGAATTCCTGCACTATTTGCAAACAGTTCCACTAAAAATAACAGATTTTACATTTTCCCGTCAATATTTTTTTTTATATTGTTTCAATGATTCACAATTTGCAGGTGTACACTAATGTTTTGGCGATGTATTATTACAGTCATAAAACCAATAGCTGTCAATTCCGTCTTTGCGTATTGCAGAGTTATCTTCTCTTTGGAGCAGGTATTGATTGTTACGTCATTGGTTTGTGGGAGAAAATTACGTCGTTTTCTCAAAAATTGATGACTTTATTCTCACAAACGAATGACGAAACAATCAATACCTGCTCACAAGAGAAGATAACTCTGCAATACGCAAAGACGGAATTGTGATATATGTGGAGCTTACCGCTACTCGTGGTGTGCGAACCGGTCCCATGGGACGGCGCATGCGTGGGAGCGGCCGTAGCGACGGTGTGGTGAGCCCCATAACAGCATGCCTCTAGAAACCCACAGTAACTAAGGACGAGATGGTTGCCTGCTCCACAGTGGGTTGTCCCGCTCAACAAGTTGATGCAGGAACCATGCAGGGTATTTTGGCATACTGTAGAAAAGAAAAATATATTCATCAAATAGAAATAAGCAAACAATAAAACATTGCACGTTAAAACAGGGGCAGAATGGTTTGCGTTGATACATGTGAACACATGACTTACACACACGAATGCCTTTCAAATTTGGTAATAAGAGCAAAATTTATCAAAATTCAGCAATCAGCTGTTTCTTCCTTCTGCGACTCATATGTAATAAGAATTGCAAATGATTGTGATTAGCATTTGCAATACTAATGACTAAGTCTACCGTACTGCTTGGGAACTTTGACAATGGATTGTAATCAATTTGAGCGTTTGTTTGTTTTCTCTGTAGCCATAAGGTAAAACAGCACACAATGAATATTACAATACTTGTTGACTGGCCTCAAAATGTAATCTTCTTGACACTTCAATAATAAGTTATCTTACATAACATGTCTAACATAACATGTCCTTTTTTCAGCAGTCAGTATTCTATCCACTGATTGTTAATTCCGTATAAAGTATAATAGGTGCGTTGCAAGACTGGGATTCGAATCCGGGACCCCCAAGCTCTAGACAGACGCTCCATCTAGTCGACGAGGATCGAATAAGTTTCGTCATATAAGGACTGCTTTTTTAAACGTCATATTAACAGCTAAGGGCAGCCAAGGAGATGCATCCAGGTGTGTTGTGTAAGCGGACATGTGTGTATGTGTGCCGGAGACAGTGCATGTTGGTGTATTTGGCTACTTGTGAAAGCGCGGGATGTGCCTCAATGTGCGTGTGTATGCGCTCATGTGTGTATGCTGGAGGCAGGGTATGTTTGTGAATTTGCCTCATTGCTATTGATCAGATCTGTAGAAATTTGCATTTCTCTTTTGATTTGAAACATACAATGTAGTTCGATCAAACAAAACAGAGTGACAATCTGTTTTTACTGCTGATAAAGTATACTTTTTGATTGTGATTTATCGTCCTCGCAACAGCCAGCGTCATATGAGGACGGTGCCTAGGGAGACAACAGCCAGAGTCATATGAGGGCAGGTGTCTAGGGAGACAACAGCCAGCGTCATATGAGGACGGTGCCGAGGGAGACAACAGCCAGAGTCATATGAGGGCAGTTGTCTAGGGAGACAACAGTCAGGGTCGTATGCGGACGGGTGCCAAGGGAGACAACAGCCAGAGTCATATGAGGACGGATGTCTAGGGAGACAACAGCCAGAGTCATATAAGGACGGGTGCCTAGGGAGACAACAGCCAGGATCATATAAGGACGGGTGTCTAGGGAGACAACAGCCAGAGTCATATAAGGACGGAGGTCTAGTGAGACAACAGCCAGAGTCATATGAGGACGGAGGTCTAGGGAGACAACAGCCAGAGTCATATGAGGACGGGTGCCTAGAGAAACAATAGCCATGGTCGTATGAGGACGGGTGCCTAGTGAGACAACAGCCAGAGTCATATGAGGACGGGTGCCTAGTGAGACAACAGCCAGAGTCATATGAGGACGGGTGTCTAGGGAGACAACAGCCAGGGTCGTCTGCGGACGGGTGCCAAGGGAGACAATAGCCAGAGTCATATGAGGACGGATGTCTAGGGAGACAACAGCCAGGATCATATAAGGACGGGTGTCTAGGGAGACAACAGCCAGAGTCATATAAGGACGGAGGTCTAGTGAGACAACAGCCAGAGTCATATGAGGACGGAGGTCTAGGGAGACAACAGCCAGAGTCATATGAGGACGGGTGCCTAGGGAAACAATAGCCATGGTCGTATGAGAACGGGTGCCTAGGGAGACAACAGCCAGAGTCATATGAGGACGGGTGCCTAGTGAGACAACAGCCAGAGTCATATGAGGACGGTTGTCTAGGGAGACTTGGGCGAGAAAGGAAAGGGTAAAGAAAGAGGAAAGAAAACATAGGAAACGAAAAAGTGTTGCAATTTGGGCAGCAGATAGATTTTTGTCGCGTCCACGTTATTTAGGAAGAAGGCACAGAAGATAACCCCCGATTCTGCAAAGAGTCCCACTTTAGTCGCCATGTATGATACGCATGCAGTGGGATACAGCATATTTAGTATTGGCAATGTTCCCTACATAGAAGACAATGAAGAAATCATTCCCGATTCTGCAGGGAAGGGAGATAAAGCGTATACAACGAAACTAGTTATCGTGAGAAAAGCACAAACCAAATTTATGAAAACACAAATCAGGGATAAGTGAGGATATTTTTTCTATTGTGACGTTATCCGTAATCTTTATACATTTAACCATATTCAACCAGCTAACCGGCTTAATTGGAGGCAGGGTATTCTAGTGGTAGGACGCCGTGGTCATGACCGAAGGGTTGCGGGTTTTAGTCACGTCACGGCACTTCGAACAAGATATTTTACTCTGCGCTTGTTCCAGTCTACTCAGCTGTAAATGAGTACGTCGTTCGGCAGTGCTGCAATTGCTAAATGTTAACTGTGAGCGCCGAAAAAGCAAAAACGGCCGTATGCTCCACAGGGAGTTGCGAAAGATATTGGTCGGTTGCAAAGGTCTCAAACTACGGATATTAATTATTCATTTTTGAACTACTTTCAGACGACCTACGAACTAGGTTGTGATAAAGCAGTATATGATCACCTCGAATTAATATTATTATTATTTTTATAGATAATTACTGTGACATTATTTCATATCATGAGGAGGTTTCTAGACTTTGGTTACATAATAATATAAACACACAGGGTGTATGTAGCTGAAGTTACAATATCTGTATTTAATGCTTACCTGTTTGAGAAAAGACCGGACTGGCTGCAATAGCCAAAAGCAGAGACACACAGAACAAATCCATGTCGGTGTACGGTCTTGATGAAAGTGAACTTTGCAAAGTTAGAAATGGACTTACTGGATTCTTATCTTTGAGGTCAAATCGTGATCTGGTAGTCGCTCCCTATCGCAGGTTCAGTGCACGGGACCGTAGTTGTCAGTCTGTGATCGGCCATCTTGTCAGAAGTACTTGAACTTTAATTTTTAATTTTTACATCATGACTTTAAAAAATGTAATTAAAGGTTTTGGGATATCTTTTTGACAGACAACGCGTTTTACTCTTTTTGATATCTGATGGATATTAATCATAAACTTACTATTGTTTCGCAAGACCCTGATACGATGTAATTCCTTACTTTCCAAAATGCTGATCAGAGTGATACAAATGATCGCAGAATTACTTATATCTGTATAATTAGAATTTAATTGTCATTTCCGTTGTCGGATCTATAATTAAGCAGATGTAAACAGTTTCCCAATTATCGACTATAAATGTAAAGAAGTGGTGATGACAAAGTTATAAGTGACGAACTACTTTCAAGCTGTATTCACAGTGAATACAATAC
This sequence comes from Mizuhopecten yessoensis, assembly GCF_002113885.1. Classification (NCBI taxonomy): domain Eukaryota; kingdom Metazoa; phylum Mollusca; class Bivalvia; order Pectinida; family Pectinidae; genus Mizuhopecten; species Mizuhopecten yessoensis. The sequence goes on from NW_018404667.1 coordinate 33,764, forward strand.
TTATTATAGCATTGCAGAAAAGTGTATTTTGAAAACAATTTGAACAAAATGTATTGATTAATTTCAGCAACGGTATATATATTACACTTAAACAAATCAGTTTGTTTAAATTTTGGTATTGGCAACGTTTGCTAAGCACTTTGTGATGACACGAATTGGTAATTATAAAACTAAAATGTCATATAGATATTTTTAGTGCATTTGTTTTTTTCTGAGTTAACGAGGGTATACAAAGTATTTTATTCCTTCAATTTTTATACGCAGTTTAAACGTCTTAATCTTTTATTGACCAATCCGGTCACCAGTTACACAATTTAAGATTAAGGACTCCTGTCCCACTTCAATGCGTTTTTCGTATATACAGTAATCTACAGTAAGCTCCCCTTAGTTTCATTTTTGATATAACTGTAGCACATTTTGGCCGGGGCACTTCCGTTGACCAGACAGCTCAGTCTAGTCGATCGATAGTATAACAATCATGAGTCCTGGGTTCGAATACCGGTCTATCCTCGCCTAAAGTTTACACAGACCACTGTAATTCATTATATATTTTTTTCAGTTCATCTTCATTAGTTTTTTCAATAAAAAGGCCTGCAAGGTTTAATTTTCTTTTTTAGAAATGATTTAGCAAAGTTATAAACAAGCCAGAAAACAGGGTTAATGCCGTAGTATACAGTTATAGAATGGGTATGAGGGAAATAGCAATGTTATGATCCCCCGAGGTGAAAACTATATTGGTAATTTCCTAATTTAAGGAGAGATAAGCATACAGATGCAGAGATTTTAATTGATTTTAGGGAAATAGGAGATTTTATGGTATTGAGGTATAATAATTACAATTGTTATCAGTGGTAGGGGTGTATTTCAGGTCTAAATATTGTGTCGCAAAAGTTTAATTAACACTTAAATGTTAAAAAAAATCACCTTCATGTTTCAAAGTAAATATCGCACATTTCCGATGTATCACAACAGGGGGATTTGAACCTACGAACTTTCAGCAGTATACAGCTTTACGTGTATAAAGTGTTTGCTGTCGAGAAGTTGTGAAATGTTATAGATAATTTAACAATGCGTACATTGACAACGTTCATGCATTGTCTTATCTAGATATACTTTATATAATGTTACATGGCACTAGGTCACTGTAACGTACATATATAGAAATAGAAATGACAAGATATGGATATAAAGCAAAATTTAATCAAACATTACGATTCTGTAGATTATAATACGAATCATCAGGATCTGTCTTCAAATGACCTGTTCGGGACAGTTCTAACATGCAGACTGATAGAAGCTTAGTTGAAACATGTATTTTACCTTGAGGTTAAAGGCAAACCTTATGACCAATTCCGTAATACACATATATAATCGTTGGTAAATGTTAAGTGTGCATGACTATAAATTAGTGAAAATATTATCAAAATTCAAAATTGTGTTAAAAAAATGTCATTCATTGCACATGTATCTGCATACTTTTGACCTTAAATTTAAACTATTTGTGTCATGCATGTGCTCGTCCCTTTACAGTAAAACACTTTATGATTGAATTGCGCTGATTTCAAACAAATATGTCACAGATTTGATAATGTACCGTCAATGAAAAATGAGTTGGTTTGATTTTTGATTTTTTTGTGAATGATTTTTGTTTACAGTGTTATTTGGCCCTAAATGACTCACATTGTCTATGGGCCGTTAAACAATACAAAAACAAAACAAAGCAAACATATTCTTAAATGCATGTACTTTATCAGTTTTTTTGAAAGAGCATAACTTTTCCACCGATTTTGAATGATTGAAAGATTCAAACTAACCAGTCCTTTTTCTAAATACGATTTCAAATAAAACCATATTGAATTTAAACTTTCGTTAATGTAATAACAACTTACGTGTAAGATAAAGTGTATCAATATAGAGCCTTTGCTCATAAGTACAGTTAAGGTCAAATCTTACGATTTGGGTAACATCGTGCAGTGACTGACAGGGGGACTGTTGAATTGTAGATAGTGGTATAGGGATATCCATCTAGTGGCGACCAGGTCAGTCATGGCTGACATAGAGACAGGAACGAGATTTTGAACTCCCCAAAACAGACAGGGGTAACTGACATTGCCATATGGTACATCTAGTAAAAATATTTTGGTAGGGGAAAGTTAGTCTAGATGTTAGATGATAAGTTATATTTAATTGCTACACGTGCCTCATTACTTATGTACAATAAGTTGTACCTACCCATGAATAGTTAATATGATATAGATTGTTTAAACCACTTGGGGAAGATTAGATAAGTAGTCTAGAGCTAGGGGGTGGGGTGGGGGT
>NW_018404667.1:36692-48132 GCF_002113885.1 Mizuhopecten yessoensis
GGGGGGGGTAGGGGGTAGAGTCGGGATTATAGGATCGGGAATGTTAGCCTCTGGCGAGAGAAGCCATGTAAAGCCTCGGCCGGAGGGGCCGTGAATGTCCCGGGTACATTATTTTGTGGTTGTTGTTGTAACTGTATATAATTCGTGTGCATGTAGATTTGCCGTCGTGTTGAAGAACTGTGTGGAAACGAACATTTGTTTAATTCAAGAGCAATCTTACAAAGAGGGCCTACTAGAGGTATGAACCCTAACTGTCGCAGCTACAACGTGAAGGTAATAAAAAGTTGTTCAGTGTGTTATGTAAGTGTTATTCCATTGTGACAGATTTTACATGATTTTTTTTAAGCAAATATAATTAAATTGATGAAAACATTATTAAAATTTCTCTTGGATTTATACAGGATATATAAACGGTTAACTTAATTAAGGATATCGCAAGATCTCTGCTGCTCCTGCTTGTTTTTGAAAAAAATGCCATTTCTTGACATATTTCGTCGTGTGGTTGGCAATACTAACTATTTTATATATTTGTTTTTTGAAATAAAATATCGATTTGAATAAATTTGCGATGCAATTTTGTCATAGATGTATACTTAGATACGTACCTACCGAGGTACAGGTGAAATGCACGTAGAAAAGACGACACGATAATACCTGCAGAATATTAGAGGCGAGTAGTATGGAGCCCCCTTCAGAGTCGAGAATCTTTTTTGGATTTGGTTAAGGAGGCATTTAGGATAACAATGTTAATGTATTTCCCTAAATGTTATCTTCCGCGGCGATGTTTATGGGGCGGTCTGTAGATAGGTTGTCGGTAAATTATGTTTAAGTGACTTTTGATTGATCGAAATTCAAGGAGAGAGAAAACCCAGTGTTGTTTGTTATTAAAACTTCAAAAGTGTTTTTTTTTTCACTTGTGTGCAAATATTACATGTGTGTTAACGATGGTGTACATTTTATATTTACCCTATATATATTAGTAGTTTGGAAGATAAAAAACTAATAAACATAAACAAGAGAATTACCGTGATTTGAACTAAGAATACATTCTAAAAGGAGAGTTAACAAAAAAAGTTCAGTGGAATGATCTTATGTCTTTCATAAAATTGGACAGTAATACTCAATATTTTAACTTCAATATTCTTTATTTTGCAATTCCTTTCAGTGACTCTGCACCCATTGACATATTGGGGACTTTCTCCATACTTCTAACTACGTTTTATTTCCCAGTACTTTGCCTGGTTATACCTCATTTTTGGCTTTGATGTTGAACGTTCGCCCAGGTGAGGAAGACAATTGGTTCTGTCACCTGGCCGGGACATGCCAAGATAATTAAAATGATAGTTGTTATATCCTGCTTCAAGGTCAGCAGTTAGAGAAATGGAAACAACTGGTTCACCCGTTGTTAGTATACTGTGACCGGGCGGAGATAGCGCTATGAAGTCGGCATCAGATCCGCGCTATCACACATACACCTACATACCCTGCCTCAAGCACACATACACATATGCACGCATACACAACTAACATGGAGGCACGTCCTTAAATTACATTAGCTGTTACTATGACGTTTAACCAAAATCAAACCAAACCAGGGTTTCAATCAGAAGAATGACAGGAAACAGTATGTCTTGTTTGAAGGTAATTGGTCGTTCTAATTTTAAGGTTATAAATGGTTTATCGTTTCAATAAAATGTTTGAAGGAATATTTCCCACAATATAAAACCGACATGGAAAAGTTGAAGAATATTGGGAACCATTGTTAATATTGGACTAGGAATGCTATACATGTACTTACACTGCATTGCTTCTGTAACTGTCTTGAACGAGAGATATCCATGAATATTGACTCCACTTGACAGTAAAAGATAATTTAATGATAAGCGCAGTAATATAAATAGGCATATTTGTATATTTTTTTCCGTTTTGTTTCGATTTTAAACCCTAACGGTAACCCGAACTAATTTTATTTAAATTGAATTAAAGTTTTATATTAACGATATCCTAAAAATAATCATTTACTAGATTAATGACGAAAACAATAAAAAATGTTCACATTTATTCATCATGAATATTCCAAGCACAGGAAAATACTGATTAATGTAGACGCATTGTTGTATGTATCCAGTCCAGGAACGCGGAAGCTCTTGTGTAGACCCCCGGGGTGTGTGCCTCAGCGCATCCGTACCCCCAAGACGTGATACCAGCCAGCGTCCAGTGATTATTTACTTTACATATTAGTGGTCCACCTGAATCTCCCTGAAAAGAAAAGAAAAAAATACTTGTTTTAAAGTATTTCATTTAGGCATTTGGTTGTAGCCTAAATATTCAGAAGCACCCTGTAAATATTTAAAAAAACAACACTTACCTCATAATGGCCCCTTATATATATATAGATAGATGGCTGCCTTTATTTTTACAATGCAAATATGCGTTTTACTTCACAATATGATATTGTAAATATCTGCAGTATGGCTTTCGTAATGATTCTTTAGATAAAACACATTTCCTTTAGAATCTCTCTCTAAATACATATGTTACGTTACATGATATTAAAATTAATACACTGTTCCATGACTAAAATAAAGCCCAAAAACATTAGGACATGTATTGATAACCAACGAGAAACTAAGAATGAAACCTGCTGCCCTGAAAAGATAACAATTTCAACACTAAATGTAAACACGATGCGTTTGTTACGGGGGTTAACAAGTCCTCGCTACAGCCAGTGAAAGATGATAGAAAACGAAGAAAGAAGGCAGGGTTAATAGGAAACGAGAAAGATCCCAAGTGTTGCAAGGGAGACACTTTACATTTCGGTTATGGTACTTGTGAGGCACATGCATTTTGTATAGAGGTTAAAGAAACCAAAAAATACTTGTTGTTGCTTAGATTCACCTGCTATGTTTCATTCCAAGACTTTGTGGCCCATACATTAGATTGTCATTCCTCATAGCTATTTCCTTTTTCAAACATTCAAATTTTAGACAAATGCTATTATGTTAACAACATGTGTTTTCATGGAATATCCTTTTCGAAAGCAATTTAATAAAAAAAAAAAAAAAAAAAATTGTACAGTGGTAGCAATACATTTTAACTCGATTGTTCCTTTTATCTTAAGATTTTTTTCTTGTTATTTTAGCTTGTTTGAAAAACAACTTACAAATAATTGATCAAGATTTTAACATGCATGTTGTTGTTCAAAAATTAATATCATAGGGTCCAACGTCCCACGACGAGCAAAGGTCAATGAGGACGTGTCTAAATGCGTGTACGATATGCATGTATGCCTATGCTGCTTAATGCGGTATGGTTTAGTATTTGGGTCTTTGCGATAGCGCAGATCAGGTGCCGACTTTATAGTGCTACCTAGTGGAAATCCCGAACTGAAAGCACCAACATGGCATTCATTCCGGTGATACTATAATGACAAAGTGTTACCGAGTTGTTGTCATTACCAGAAATGCTGAACCTGTAGTAGTAAATGAAAATAAAGCAAAATGAAGGACATCGGTATGTCCCGTTTTGGAGACAGAACCCATCTTTACCTTGCACACTCCATGTCCACGTGTGTAGCCTGCACATATATTAGATGACGTCACAGCATTACCCATGATGTATCGGCACTGTGAGTTCGCAATGATAGGTAGGTCGATTTCCTCAAGGTAACGTGTTGTTTGTCCTCCTTGAAATAATAAAAAAAGCATTTCAATAAAAAAATGGCTGCAGCCAGATTTCAGACATTTGCGTGTAACTCGGGCGTTGTAATAAATATAGGATGTCATGTCACGTCACATCAACAGTCATTTCGACATTTTTGTAATGGCAGGTCAAACATGATAAGAGAAAGAGAATCATTCACCTCTGTGAAATGGAGGAAGATTCCGAAGTTGCTAACACTCGCAAAACCTGTCAACTTAAAAGTCCATTCCGAGAATTGATATCCTCTTTCTCACATTTTTTTCGGCAGGAGTTTTGTGTAACCAATGGGTAGATACAAATTACATTCTATGTATCCTGAAATCGGTTAATGTTATCCTAGCTACAGAGAGAGGCGCCGAGACGAGGTTGTCCTTGCCCATCTCCGGATAGGATATTCATGCATAACCCATTGCTATTTACTGGAACGTCAAGATCAGCCTTAATGCATAACGTGTCAGGAATCATTTACAGTAAAACACTTGCTATTCGATTGTGTCGACAGTCAGTCAACTCTAGACAATTTATACACTAACGTTACATGTCATACGTCTCTTTTCGAAAAGAGAACTGGCTCTACAACTTAAGGCTAACTGAAAGCTGTTGGTATTTTAAATACAATTTGAGTCACCATAGCCACTTTTAATATTACAATTGACATTTATCTTTAACCTTTAAGTTTGTTTGAGGTTTTTATTTTGCATTTGTTTATGTCGACTAGTTGTTGGCCCTAAAGATGCATCCTGTGTTGATGGGCCGTTAAACATTTACTACTACTATTACTATTAACAATCTAAATGAAGGAGAACGCATATCTGTCAAGACAGGTTTTTGCATTGTTGCTTCACGTGTTAAGCATTACTGTGCTTAAGAAGCAGCGTGAATATTACGACATTTAAAACATGTAGCATTGACATTAAATGGTGATAGCAGCTTCTGGTTTATAAATTAAAATGATAGATACATTTGGATTAAATTGACGGGGTTAATCCGTACATACTTTGCAGGGACAAAATTAAACAAGAGCCAACAGGAAAACTAATCCTACCTTGAAGACAGAACTAAGACTTAACATGAGTGTAGAATATTTATTTCTTGAGTAAGACAGAACAAAAATAGAACTGAAAGAATACCTAGATATGTCGTTCCCCAACCAGTGGCTGTGCAGATTTGGTTATCGAAGACTTGATGAGGCTCCGGTAGGCAAGCTATTCTCACGTTGGTACTGGTAATGTCTATAGGTTTCTCGAGCTTCACTAAGGTGGCGTCGTTGTGGTGAGTTGTCTTGTCGTAGCCTTGGTGAGAGATAACGTTCACTGCTCTGTGTACCTGTGTAGTATAGATGTGACCCCGATCGTGTACACCAGTGGCTACTGTCCAATGTGATCTACCAGTACTGTAACAGAGGTAACATTACTAATTACAGTTTCTGCGTTTTGAACGTTAGTTAAGTAATATCATGCACACTATGACATATCTCAACAGTAGTTCATTATAGTATGAATATTCAAAGCAGCAATTTTTTCTGTTCTGATGCTGATGAAGAAATGGTAAAATAACTTGTTGATTTGGTACGTTTTTTGATAGGGTATCAGACTCGAGTTATCGCAAGGAGGTGAATACACAAAAATAATGAGTCCAGTATACATGCGAACTGTACATAAATAGCGGCACGTCCTTTAATGAACATAGCTGTGAATAGAACGCTCATTCAATAAATAAATCAAAATTTTAACAAATAGTGAACAAGCCTTTTCTATAACACTAATCAAACTTCAACTGTCCGTTTTTAATAATGACGTCTGTGCAAAGAGTCTATAATGCAGACGTGAAGAGGTGAGTTTTGAAGTCTTTCTTAAATTTGGGCAGGGTATTTGACTTTCTTACACCAGATGGTAAGCTATTCCATTACGTGGCTGAAAGGATCCCAAAACACCGGTTTCAACGATCACATATAAAGAAAGGTAGAAATATTGACTTACTCCTCGAAGCAGTGTGTGGCAGTCAGCACCCACTGGTTACTGATAAGGGTACCTCCACACATGTGTTGACCATTAAAACGGAGTGACACTTGCCAGGGGTACTCGCCAGGAGTAGCCACAGTTCCTCCAACGATCTTTGTGTGAGGTACTTCACTCATTCCACATTTAGCTTTTGACAAATATCAAGTTGTATCAAATAAAATTGTCTAATAAAATTATCGCGTATTATCACATCCTGCTTTAGAAAGACAAGATAATGCTGAATCGGTAATGACCTCAGTTGTTAATAGGAGGTTACACCCCATATACCAAACATGTAGTAAAAAAAACCATTCATACGAGGTCATAACATATATAACTCTCTTAATTCAGTATGTGCAATCAGTAATCCATCTTTGCGTATTGCAGACTTATCTTCTCTTGTGAGCAAGTATTGATTGTTACGTCATTGGTTTGTGTTAGAAAATTACGTCGTTTTCTCAAAAAATGATTGTGAGAGAAACGTCATCATTTTTTGAGAAAACGACGTAATTTTCTAACACAAACCAATGACGTAACAAGCAATACCTGCTCTCAAGAGCAGATAACTCTGCAATACGCAAAGACGGAATACTGATGAGTAGATACAAGGTTGTTTGAACAATATTTCCAACAATATTAAATAACATATAAACCTATAACAATTTCTTAACCGGTGTAATTGATGTAAATAATGTACTTGTTGACCTACTTCCGGATCCGGATAACGCGCCTGGTGTACCAGAACCAATTTGGGAACCGGATGTTGAGCCATGTGTTCCGGTACTACCTTGTGTACCGGTACTGCCATGGATACCAGAAGTTGTATATGTAGGATAGCAGCATCCTTGCATAAATCCACAGAAACTTACTGTGAAAGAATCCCCTGTAAAATATCACAGTTACATAAATTAAAGTTCACAATAATTTCATTGACGTAGTGACTACATAAATGCATACAAGAAGATCGGGTTATACGTCTAATAAAAAGCAAACGTTTGACTCGTGTGACGTATTTTCAACGCAGATGGCAAGTTTTCCGGTGACCTGGTATTCGAATGTATTCTCTTGTCTATTCGGGTAGGTATGTTTATATGGTGATTTTTGGTGAGAAATTACTTTTATTTTGCAATATTACGATAAAACAGTTAATTAAAATATCTCCAATTTGATCAATTCAGCATTAGAGTAAGAATCAAAATGAAAAAAAACACAAACAAAAATGAAACGAGGTGATATACAATGAACAATCAATTGGTAAATAACGTCAATTGTTAAATTTCAATCCTTAATTTGTAAACGTTACAGTGTACAATCCTGTTTTCCGTTAAATACATTGCTACCATATTAATGAATCACTCTTTACGATTTCTGACATATTTAATATACTCAAGGAAGATCAACCTTGTTTTAGATTATCATAATCGTTCTGTTTATCGCCTTGTATCAGAAATAAAAACTAATCCAAAAAGCAAAGGTCGAACATACAAAACATGAATTGCAATGATTTGGCGGGAAACGGTCATGCATGTAGCTGTAAAGGTTCAACATTGTACTCACCTATTGGGCAGTACACTGTCGTAGCGTATAGGCTAACACAGACCCCATGCAGAGTGGCGACACACGCCGCTAGAAAACATCATACAATATAGTATAGATAATGTTTTACAATAATTAACAATAATTGTTCAAACAAATAAAATTGTCAGTGGCTTTAAAATAGTTAAGATATTTACCTACATACGTAAACATGTACTTTATCTCTTTAAACTTCGTTGCGGAATGAAAAGGGAGTTGTAAAGAGTGAAGTAGACGTTACTGATTAATTCAAGATTAACAGAGAACCGAAAAGGGCCCTTTTTCTTATTCTTTCTCTCACATTTCGGGTAGTTACAGAGGTTTCCAAAATGAATACCCATGGGATATTGGTTGTCCTACATGAACTTTTCACAATCAGATATGGTTTTTAATAGAAAGAAAAAATTAAGTTCTAATTAATTTCTGGTAGTAACAGAGGTTTCCCAAATAAATGCACATGTAGATGCCAATATACAACTATTTACAAAGTAACAGCAAAATCAGAATTAAGGGGGAAAATTGGCATGACCTTGGCGTACAGCCATATATATGGCAATCAGTTAGTGGCCACGGTGGCCATGATTGCTGACCATTTAAAAAATGGATATCAACATACTTATATCAATATCAATACTTATATAAATGTCATCAGTTTTGAGAAAGTAATATCGGAAAAAACATCCGGAAGTCAATTGAGAAGAAAGACGGATAGAAATGTTAGGACAATCAGCAAAATCACCTACCCTTTTAGGTTCCTAATTTGTTTGAAATAACAGGCAAAACAAGTAAATAAGGTATTCTTTCAATTATTTGCTATTATTTTCTGAACATGCAGCCTTATTATTATTTAATTACTTAATCACCTGAATATATTATTCGTTCTTTAACATATTACACGACACAAAATTATTCTCTACGGTATAAACACACTACAATTAAGATAATTATAATGCAAGACAATTGAAAATAAAATAAATATAAACTCACTTGTTGCAAATGTCGGAGTAACCAATACGCCTAAAAGAATTGTTAAATACAGGACCTCCATCTTGGCCTGAACTCTCGTGAAAGATATATTATCTTTGGTCTATGTCATTGGGAATCGACCTTATACTGACGGCTGCTAGATACAGTAGATAACACTTGATGAACTCCATGTTTATATGGATTGCTCAGCACATATCACGACTAAAATAAATAGGTGCGTGTAGTCTATATTCAGGACAAAAACCACAGATATTGACCTGTGGTACTTTTTCTGGAACACGCATGTCGGTTTGCTTGTTTTCCCGTGTATAAAATATTGATCGTCAATTAATCAGCCATTTTGACAAATCTTTATATAAAATCAATATATCATGTCGCTGCGCACCTGATTGTGAAACACCTAACAGCGCTAGGAAACAAACGGTAGTCATAAGAAGAATGAAATATAAAGACCCGAAATACTGCGATTGGTACAGCGGATTTATTTTGGTCGCTTTCTTGTCTATAAGAAGAGGGCACAAAAGCAGATTCCCACTTTTGCAGAGAGTTCCTACAATGGCCGCTTCTTACGAACATGCAGTTAGTAACAGCAGGTATTTTCTTCTTCACGATCCCCGAGGTGGATCACTGGATATTCTCCTTCTTCTCCATCACTGCTCTAGGTTTGTAGGAAATATAACGCGCACATTATTGTCATATAACACATATCTTATGTACCATAATTTACAGTGTAAATCCTGTGGGCTACACTTTTTTGTTCATCCGGAAATTCCTTTTGCGTGCTACCTGGTGAAGGGGGCTATTTGGTTTTAATTTGCATTAATAAAATGTCGGTTATACTTTAGTAGTTCTCATGTTTGCGCGTGGACTACAGAAGAAAGCAAATAAAAAGCAAGAAACAGTATAAATTCCAAGTGCATCCAGAATTGAAGGTCAGACACAATATCAGTTACTAATGTATCTCCGAAGGTATTTAGATTTTTCAAGCAACGATAATAGATCGGCTAATCTATACCTACCTTTTCATTACATAGGACGATTCAATTTATCACTGTATTTGCAGGCAATCTGACCCAGCTGGCTATTTTGTATTTTTTTCTCTCCAAAAAACCTATATTTCAACTCCCATTGGCTATCCAACAGGGCAAGTAGTATGCAGGAAATGACGATATATGTTATATTAGGGGAAATATTTGACTTTTGATGTAAAGATAATTTTTTTTTTTTGACTCTGAGCATTTTCGAATATATTTTAAACGTGCGAACAGCATTAAATCCGATGCACACCGTGAATGAGATTTCGTTACAAATTGGATTTGACAGACGCAATACATTGTGTTGTATACTCTGGATATTGCGATACATTGAGGTTGTTCAAGACAAAATACTGTCCTCAGTGTTACCTGTGTAACCTTGACAGCCGGTTGCAACCTTGATTGTTGATCGAGTGTTTCTCCTTTTTCAGATCTGATACACGTCTCAAAGGTTCTTAACACAACCCGTTATATAGCATAACTATATTCCGCCTAAAGTAACGCTTACATATTTTTTCTCTTCGCGTCTTGTGACCCAATGTAACCGGGAAAAAAATGTTAATATACAAAAGTATGTTTTTGGACACTTTTCACTTTGACGTATATGTGTTACCCTTTTTTGTCATTCGCTCTTTCTTGTTATACCGTCTTTCTTTGTGTCCTTATGACCTCTTCTGTGTTGATGATCCTTTAATGCGTAACACACAATGTAATACAAATAATCAGTTCAACTGTTCTTAAACCTAATAGCTTTCTCTTTCCCAGAAGACTTACACTCTGTGTACCTGTTACTTTCAACGAAACTAACACGTTAACTACTTAAAACTTAACATCTATCCCCTAACTTACCCTTTCCCCACGAAATTCTTTCATCCATCCTACAGGTTCGCGCGTAAACTCCCTCTCTCGTATAAGACTTCCTTTAAGGTAATTCCTTCACTTTCATTTTCAAGGTAAGCCTTTATCTCTAACACCTCCAATCGCAATTGACATTTGCACTCATTATCGCATTACACCACCTCTCCTACGTGATACTTCCACAATCCATCTCCCTAATAACACGTACACACACTCTATATAGCTACATTGATACTTTGTATTCAAAGTTGAAAATAATATTCACTTTGAGGGGTAAAACCGTTTATACATTAATTTTGCAACTCAATGGTGAATTAAATTGGTTGATTGCGTATACTAAATATAACAGCTGTTGTCACTATGGATCTGCCGACACAAGAAAAAATATATATGTTTGGAAATCAGATTGTATATTGTGAAATAAATAAATATTTGTATACCCTGTTACTATATTGTAGGATATATCATTAAGTTTATTTTGTCTCTCTTTACACATTTTTTTACTGTTTTGAAATTGAAAATTGAAAATTGAAAATAAATTGAAAAACTAATACCTATGAAAGAAAGTTGTAAATTGACCCCTAGAACACCCCCCCCNTGAATAACGCCTTACTCGTGCGTTACAAAAATGATATTTTCGGCTCCCAGAGTGATATCCTTTGCTGTTGTTTTGAAACAGGGATTTTATTAATTTGAAGGACCAATTTAATTATGTTTTGAGACATCTACTCATTCAACAGTAGACTTCGATATTATATGTGTATCAGGGACCATATCAAAATGGAGAAACATATCTTTCAAGTGGGTACTTCAATGATACTAATTAAAGATCGCCTCAATGTATGTGTGTATGCTGTTGTTCTCTAGACTATAGGGTTCATGATAACAATTATCATGATTTTTTAAAACAATTAACAGGGGTTACGAAAGGTACCATGTACTTGAACTGGTGACAAGCGTGTGATATGCCGCCATCGGTATGGAATTTAAAGGGCACAACAATAAAAGCACTGTCAGCTGTCATCTGGTGTCGGCTATTCTGAACAAACTAGGCCAACTTAGTTTAAAAATTCAAAATATATTCAAATGTTGACTTTCACATTTTTCACACGTGACCACTGATAACATTTAGTCAGCGACCTGTGTTAGTATAAATATCTCTTCTGGTACATCGAAAACGATTTGCTCCCCGTCTTTTTCTCACACAAACACACACACACACACGTACACACACACACACACACACACACACACACACACACACACACACACACACACACACAC